>NC_056744.1:663858369-664040869 GCF_019279795.1 Protopterus annectens
CTTTTAAGGGGTACTATTACAGCAGTGAAATGCATACAGTTGAAAACTGTTCTAAGTACCCACCCCATTTTTTATAACTTATTCCCTTTTGAGTTAAACATTGACCTGTGTTTGTGAAGATAAACTGTAAATAACAGAAATATAGCACTTGAATCAAAGAAGGGCAAGGTTACATGTTATACACATCTCCTAAAGATAAGCTATGTGACAGTGAAATGATTTGAAGAGAGAGTTCTCTGAGCCCCAACATTTTCAAGGTACATATGCTGATGGGCAGCAAATGGTTTACATGTTTCCTGGGTAGCAGCAACAAATTGCTACAGTTGGTTCCACTATTTAAATGTGTCACTATGGACACTGTTTCTTTGTTTATTATTTTATTTATTTAACATTTGTTTACTGGCAGTGTCTGATTGGCCTAGAGGCCCATTTTCAGAGAAGGCCCGGAGAGAAAAGCTACTTAAACACATTCAATAACTTACATACATGTGTTGAAAAACATAATATTACAGAAAGAAAATTTATAGTACAACACTTTAAAAAAATTCACAGGTCCAGAGTACAAAAAAATTTACATTTTTGTTAAGAAGGAATAAAAATTATGCACATATAGTAGAAGAAAAGATGCTAGACAGTGGCAGTATGTACAAGGCAATGATGCATCGATTGTCAAATTATTACTACAGAGTAAAACAGACCAGTGATTAATTTAGTAGAAGGGGGTACTATGGCAAAACTCAATTACTGAAGAGCTCAATACTGGGTTAAAACAGAAAATAGGAGTAGAGGAACCTAGCGTGAAGGAAGTAAATAGAGAGTTTTACATCTGAGCTGTACTTGGTGGGTAAGGCGAAGGGGTAGGAGAGTAGTGTTACTCAGGAGCAGTGAAGGAACAGAGCCAGTTTTTACTGAAGTGATCCATGAAGAGAAGTTTGAAATTCTTTGAGTTGTTTGACTTAAGAATTTGTTGAGGGATAGTGTTTCAGATTTTTTATATACTGTGTGAATAAAGCGATCTGCCTGAGGAACTATTTGCATTAGTGACTTGAAGTAGTATTTTTTCAGAGGGACTCAGAGCTCTGTTGCTACTATGCAGTTTTACAAGGTTTCTGAAGGCTGGGCAGTTTTCAGGTTGATATATAATTAAGTGGGCACTGGTTAGTTGGTTTGGGTACAGTAGGTGGGGAAGTTCGATACACTTTAGTTCTTATAGGGCGTTGCAGTGATGTGCTCTAATGGGAAGAGTGAGAACAAATCAATCTATTTTGTTGTAACAGGCCACCAGTTTGGTTAATTCTGATTTTCTAAGGTTAGTAGATACGGGTGAGGAATACAAGAGGGTGGAGAGAAGGTGTGCTTTAGTTATGGCTTGCTTGGTGGTGTTGGTGAGGTAAGGTTTGGCTTTGTAGAGGCAACTAAATTTAATGTGGACCTTTTTTATGGCCAGGTGTGTGTCAAATTTCAATCATTTATCAATTGTGACTCGTAGACGTTTTGTGTACTCTACAGGTATTATGTTTGGCGCTGTCTGAGGAGAAGATAACGAATGGAGGTTGAATTCCTTGATTTGAACCTTTTGTGAAGATTATTAGCTTTGCTTTATTTGAGATGAGTATTAGTTAATGATTTGAGTGATATTGCTTGATGTCTAGATATGTGTTTTGTGTTGTTTCAAGGAGTTTACAGAGGGAAGAAGCTTAGCATATAAGGAAGGAATCATCTGCATATTGAATTATTGTAGCTTTACTTGTGCCACTGCATAATTTATTAGTGAGTGTTGAGAAGAGTAATGGTCTGAGGATAGACCCTTGTGTGACACCTACATTGACAGGAGGGACAATTAAGGGAGGAATCATCTGATACTGAATCATTGCCACCTATGAATGTCTGCCATCATCCTGAAGTGTTCATTTTGATTTTTAGATACTAGTGTAGAGGTGCATGAGTTCCCTGTTATACATATCTGAATGTAATATTAGCATATGCCTGAATTTGTAATGCACTGTCACTTACTGCAGAGTTACTAATGTATTGTGGGGATTAAGACCCTGCCATTAAACTTGGGGACTGCATGCCACTTTCCTCAGACTGCCTAATAAATATAACTAAGTTCTCATCATCACCATCTTCAATGCCATTCTGCTGCTGATGTCCTCCAACTGTATTGGTGTACTGGAACTGTTGTTTTCTGCCATTGAAAATAGCTTATACTACTGTATGCTTATTAAGGAGGTGTTGGAGACACTTATCATATATACTTCCTTCATTGTCATTTTGTGCAGATGTTGAAGGTTCACCTATTAATAGTGATTGTTGTGTTCAATATAATTATTCCTTGTCAACATTTAATTCACTATATAAATGTATGTTACTGTTTTCTTCCTGAGTAGATGATCACAGGATCATAGGATAATAGGAAGTTACTAGGCTAATGGCCCTAGGGACTTACATGCCTAGCCAAGTTCTACCCTTACTCCACGTTCAGCACCTAATGCCCATGTCCAAGACGGACACAGGTAGAACCACCTGGGTAAATTTACAGTTACCCATCCAATAGTCCAGATTGTATTTGAAGAGGGCCAGCGCTCTATTTGACATGAAAATGGAGTCTGTTCCAAAGGTGTGGTAACCTGTGGGAGACAAATCTGTCCCTCCAGCAGGTTCTATTAATGTCACATAACAGGTTAAGGACTTTAGAGTGTGTAACCTGTGTTCCATTTAACTTGTGGATATGCAGCATTTCCAATAAAGGAGGGTCAGAGATTGTCTTATATGCAAGGCAGAGATTGGCTCTGAGTAGTCTGTATGAAATAGAATAAAATACAGGGATTTTAGATGATCCACATATGACAGATGCAGAAAACCTTGAATTTTACTTGCGAGGAACCTTTGTGTTTTCTCTAATTCTTCAGGTGCTTGGAAAGGTACATACCAAAAGGGGCATTGTATTCAGTTATTGGGCTGATGAGGGAAGAGTACAGGGAGGTTATAACTTCTTTTTTCTGGAGGCAGTGCCATTACTTAGGAGATGAGCAATATAGAATGCCTGTCTTACCACTGTGGAGATATGGTGATCAATGGTAAGATTGCTGTCAACCTGTGTGCCCAGGTCTCTCACCAATGAGTGCGTACTTAGGGTGTTGCTATTGATGTGGTAGTTAGCAGGACCATCGCACTTAATGAAAGGGATGATAATATATTTTTTCCACAGAGTTTAAGGCCATGACTTTCACGCCAATCATTTGTTTGTGTACGACCCTCTTGTAGGATACTGACATAATTTGGAGATTCTATGACCACTCCCAGTTTGCAGTCATCAGCAAACTTTGTCAGCCACAAATCTTTAGTTTTTGATTATACTTTGAAGAAATAGATTCCAAAGAGTAGATGTCCCAGGTCTGATCCCTGTGGAACACCACTGGTTACAGGTCTGCTGTGGGAGGTAGATTCCCCTATTTTGACTAGATGTGTTCTATCAGTGAGCTAGATAGTAATACCTAGCTGGGTGAGTTTGTCAATGATGCCTGAGTGGAGATAGTGTCAAAAACATTGACTAAGTCTAGGTAGACTGTATGCACAGATTTAGCCTCTTCCAGGGCCCTGGTGACTGTCTCAAAGAAGTCCACCAGGTTTAATAGGCATGATCTTCCTTTGACAAATCCAGACTGAGTAGGGTCAAGTGTTTGAAATGGCTTTGCAGATAAGGCTAGTCAGGCTAATAGGTCTATAGTTCTTGAGGTCAGTGGAAGCAGCAACTTTTTGTAAGGGAATAATGGTGGCTGTTTTCCATTCAACTGGGATAAAGCCGGTGCTTAGACTATGATTGAAAAGACTTCCCAGTGGCATTGCTAATTCTTGTTGGAGCCCATGTAGAACACAGCCTGGGATGTTATCAGGTCTAAAAGATGCTGTGTTTTTCACCTTAGAGAGGGTGTTTATGACCTGCTCTTTAGAGATACAAGATAGGGGACAGGTGGTAGGGATGTCATGGGGTACATGTGGTGCGGACAGGGGAGTGAAGTTTTCACAGAACCTGTCAGCCAACAGGTTATCTATGTCCACAGCCTCAGTATATGTGGTATCATTAACTACCAGTTTGGCAAAAATCTGGGCCTTTCCTTTTAGGTCAAAGATGTAACCAAAGAACACCTTATGGTTGTTCTTAGTTAAAGAAGCTGTTTTGGATTCATAGTTTGCTTTGGAGGACTTCACAAGAAGTCTTATTTGCTTGTTTAAGCTAAGGAGGGAGTGTTTCCAGTTTACGGCTCACTCCCTCTTACTCTTAGACAGCAATTTCTTCCTCTAATTATAAAGCATGTTAATGGCAGCTGTCTACCAGGCAGGTTTGGTCTTTACTGTGTAGCTTGTTTTTGCCCTTTCAGGTACAGCTGAGTCAATGCAGTTATACAGGTGTTTGTATAAAGCATTTATGTAGAAATTGGCATAGTTGCAATTTCCATCAAGGGGGGGGGGGGTGCAGTGAAACTTTTTATACCATCCTTTAAGAGGTTATAATCTGCTTTGGAGAAGTTTTTTAGTTTAGCTGCTGCTGGGGGGGGGGGGGGGGGGCAGATGTAATAGTTACTTTGAATGAAACTGATTTGTAGTCAGATCTCACCAGGGAAGAACTCACAGTGGGGGTGCTATAGTGGTCCTCCATATTGGTAAGAACCAGATCCAGGATGTTGGCACCCCTTGTGCGGGTGTCAACCAGCTGGTTCAAGGTACTGGGG
Source organism: Protopterus annectens (assembly GCF_019279795.1). Taxonomy (NCBI): domain Eukaryota; kingdom Metazoa; phylum Chordata; order Ceratodontiformes; family Protopteridae; genus Protopterus; species Protopterus annectens. The sequence goes on from NC_056744.1 coordinate 663,863,103, forward strand.
TTAACAATATCAAGAAATCTTTGGGCAAGTGAGTTTGAGCATGAGTAATAAACCCAGTCAATGGATGGGTAGTTAAAGTCGCCTAAAAAGCATGGTGTTTGGATATATCTTGACAGACTCAAGTAGATCCCAACTGGCAGAGGTTTCCTGATTCATAGATGAGGTCCTGTAGCTGGCAATGACTTGAATAGGTGCCATACCCACAGGCAATTGCACCTGAAGTATCTCCAGGGAATCATACTGTTTAGCCAGTCTGGAGGTGATACACTGCCTCCTTTAGTTTTCATGCCTTCAGTTTGTGGTCTAAACATGTGGAAGTAGGTGTAACCCAGTATGGCTGGGGTGCTCTCCACATCTTTGAACCAGGTCTTCATGACTGCACAAATTTCTGTGTCTTCCAAGGTGAGGACTGCTTCCAGTGAGTGCAGTTTCATGTTAAGACTGCTAGTGTTTAGCAGGATAACCTTGGGGCTGTTTTTAGATGGAGTTTTTATGTCGTATTTTGTCCTTGAGACACTGCCTAAAAAGGCACTATGGGGGTGGAAAGAGCCTTAGTCAATAGCTGAAATTCCAGGGGTGACAGATGAAGAACCTCTCTGGCAAAGCATTGAGATCTGTCGATCATGTCATCCCAGGCTGACAGATAATAGATCTCCTTAGAATGACGTCAGAAACTAAGCCAATTATTGAAGTAAATCATTTTCTGTTTTTAGTGAGGCATCATCCTAGGTGAAGGTAAAATGCTGCTTAAGGCTAGGGACATACCTGCCTGAGACACATAATCTGAGAATTCAGTCATGTCTCTCTTCATATATTCCAGAGAGGTATGTCTTAAGTCGTTCACATCAACATAAACTACGACAGAGTCATAACAGTACCTATTGTTGAGAGACTTGAGTGCAAGTGTGATATGGTGGATCTTAGCACCTGACAGACTGCTGAGTGTGATGTTTCCCTTATCCAGCCTGATGAGATGGATATCTGTGTGTCTCACGATAGAATCACCTATAACTAATATGTTTGGTTTTGAGTTTTGTCTTAAGTGCTTGACATGTGAGACACTCGTGCATGAGCTATTATGTATATTGTGTTCTGCAGAGTAAATATTATGTGTAGCATGCTTGTGTTTGTGTTTGGGAGGTCTCTCTTGTTTAGGTTTATTTCTAGAGAGGACCTACACATATGTAGGTATGTGTGATATGTGTTTAGGTGGAGTAGAAGGTGAGGTGTGTTTGCTGGCAATCCACTCATTGTCATATGTACTGACTGGTGTGTGAGAGAGCATGGTTTCAAGGTTATTAATATAGATGCATCTCTCACATGTTGAGTTTGTGTAGACTAGGAGTAGAGGGTTGTTGGTGAACATGAGGCAGTTGCTACACTGCCTCAATATGTCCACGTCAACCAAGCTAGCTGGAGAAGCTGTGGGAAATTGTCTAGCCATAGTGTAAGGTAAACTTATAATGTCAGGAAAAGACACTTAGGAATGGCTAGTGGGTGAGAGGTGTGTTGGTACCTCTGCGGCTAGGCTTACTGTTCCACCTGACAGTAGAGCAGGGCCACAAAAAAACTCTGGAAGACTACAAGGAATGTGCTAAGGAAAAATTTGGCAAGCAAAACGTGTGCGTCTATAACCACCAGCTGTAACCAATGCTACAAGATAGTGCTCAATGGTGCACTACACGCAAACAAGCGCAATCGTGGGGCTTAAATAAAACAAAAATAACTCTTTAACTCAAACTAGCCAATAAGAACACACTTTCTGAGATCTAGTCCAATCACTCCTAATTAGATGAGGCCAGACAGCACTCACCTCTCATGAGGGTGCAAAAGGGCCTTCACCAACAAGGATGGCTTGAATTTGATGCTCAAAAGTTTCAAAACAGACCCAGAAACAGCAAATCTGGAACTAGGTAATGCTAGTACAATATATAGTAAAATGTGGCAAAAAACAATTCAGACAATTCAAACAGACAGTAGAATGTAAATACAAATTAAAAGTGCAATATAACAGCAATAACATGTACTTATAACTATTTGAAAGCACCGGATGCCTCAGATCTTTTAGTATCTCAGTAAAGAGCTGGTTTTAATCTCAAGTTATAACAAGCAGTCTAGATTCAGCAAGTCTGAATCTGGCCTATGCTATATATGCATAAAATCACAGTCAAACTAGCAAAAAAATAGTTATAAAGCAGCAATCCACCAGCCATTCCCAGCTTAGAAGGGTGTAGGCCACACTCTATTGCCACAAGAGTCTAGACCACTAACCCTCCTAATGTAAAACAACTGGTTTTGGAGCCCAAGTGCTTAAGTCAGAACTAAAACCCTTCAGAATAACAGACACAACAGACTTTCAACGAGCAATTTCCAGCTAAGAAAGGTGTAGGCTATCTTCTCCTGCCACAAGAGTTTAGACCACAAATCATCCTAAAGAGTGTTGCTGCTTCAGGTGTTGTTAACAGCCTGTGCCCACACCACCCTCTGATTATGCCATTGCCATCATGTTTAGTGTTATAGTCATTCCCATAGAAGAGGGTATTCTCATCTGTTATTACTAGAATAATTGTTGAAAATCCCCCCCCCCCCATAATGGTATGCCAATTGCATTCTGTCTTACCTTGCTTCTAGCATGTTTTTCCATATTATTTGCCCTTCTCTTGCACTGTGTTAATGTCCAGTCTTTGCACCCACTGCATTAATGTCCAGGGCAGCTTGAATCCAGGTTTTTGTCCTCTCAGCTTGTTTGGGCCCCCTTTTACCAATCAATGTTGCCCATATGTCCTAAGGGCTGCCATGACAATGTGACTTTTCTCATGGCTGAAACTGTCAGTTCTCTGTCTTGACACCTTATTTTTCATCATTGCTACCCATGAAAAAAAGACCAGAGTCATGCACACAAAAAAAAACTTTATATGCAGTCATCAGTCAAGCAATACAACTATGATTATGTGTGCTTGCCATCCTTCTATAAAAAAGTTAACACAATTCCCATATTTATATAAACATGGAAAATCTCAGTCCAGCCAAGTAAAGTTGTGCTATACTAATAGCTGCAGTAATATGAATACATTCAGAACAGTGACACTCAGAAATTTTCAGCTAAGGACAGATGTATGTTCAACCAACAACAGATCCTCACTAAATGAGTAGTAAACAATTAAAACACATATGTATGCACCATCAATAAATTACATCAAAGTATATATTTTTGTTTATTCTGTCCTTCATTATGGCTGGCCTGGCCTACATCCATGCTGGGTCTATCATCTAAATCCTTGCTGCCTGCAATTTATTGTATTTGTTGGGACCAGTCTTGCACCCCTCAGCTTCTGGGGGCTTGGCATATCAAAACATTCAACAGGGTGTGGGTTCTTTTATGTCCTACCCATGTATACTCTCCTTTTAGTGGTAACATAGCATGGCCTGGATGGATGTCCAATGTGAGCAAGCACTGTATTGCCCCACCTCCACAGCAGCTCAGCCAAGCCCACTTTCAGCCCTTCAACCATACCTCCTTCCAGCGATGTCCCATGTTTCAACAGAGGATCGTTTTAAACAGATGTCCATGCACCACCCTGCAGTGGGATAGGCACGCCTATTCTTTCCTCAGACATGCTGTCAGTCCCCTGAGCCATTAACTGAAGCCTGGTTACTTGGTCAAGAGTCAGTGTTTTATCCATCTCTGCCACTGGAGCAGCTAGCACTGAAATGACACCAAAGTATGATTTTTTTCTCAATGATAATTAATCACTTCCACTGCTGTTGTAATCATTTTCCACTTACACCTACAAATGACAGTTTTACACTTTTCAATATAGCCATGATAATATGCCCATTGTATCAGTAAAATAAACATTCTTTAAGGTACCCCATTAATTTGACATAATTTGAAGTGTTTCCTATTAAATGTCAGTATTTGTATTGTTTCTTTCTTACTTTATGAAGTCCACAGTTTCCTAAAACATTTGCCACCTAACTTGAGTAATCACAACTTAATATGGCACTGTTAAACTATTCCCTAACAAGTCAGCCCCATTTACATGTCAGTTTATTCTAAGGTCTATGAATTTCTGAAATACATGAATATGTATGGCCACTTATGCATGACATTTGTTCAGTTGCTCATGAACATGGCCTCAGGTTCATGTGAATATTCTGTGGAAAGTAAAGGAGTTTATGACAATCCTCAGCAATCCCCAGTATGCTGCATAAATGCCTGGATGGTCTCAGATATCCTTAAACTGAATATGTTTAGAAAATACAAAATGAAGCCATATGTTTGACAATCTGCTCTAGCATGAATTGTAATCTCTAGCTATCTAACATCATTTGGCACACCTTTTCTCCACAGACTACTTAACATTTAATAAAAGTAGGTATCCATACACATAGCAATATTCTATTTCTGCAATCCCCTCCCCCCAGAAAAGATAATTGATGATCTACAGTATGAATAAACAACAGTTAGGTATAATATTGCAAAAAAGATAGCTAAGGCAATGTGCATTAACTGTACATACATATACAAACAAAAAGGATAATTGCATGCTGTTTTTATCCACCATAGGTATAATATTGCAAAAAAGATAGCTAAGGCAATGTGCATTAACTGTACATACATATACAAACAAAAAGGATAATTGCATGCTGTTTTTATCCACCATATAGGTTCATAGAAGGTTACTAGGCTAATGGGCCTAGAGCTTTTACAAGCCTAATTGCATTTATCCCAAGTTGCCCCAATTGTCGATAGTTAAGTGAACGAGGTTTGCAAAGGTAAGGATCTATGGTGATTTATACTGACTTCCTCTGTCCAGAAGGGACATAGACACCACCTAGGATTGAATTTCTGGCCACCTATCCATTGATCTAGGTTGCCTTTGAAAAGGGTCAGGGAGGTGTTCTGTTTCACATGAATTGGAAGCTTATTCCAGAGAAGTGGCAGTCTCTGGGAGGTCTATCTATTTCTCCAGCATGACTTGTTCATGTCAGAGGCTAGGTTAAGATCCCTGGAGTGAGTGACCCTCGTGCAGTTTGATTTATGAATGTGTAACATTTTCATCAGGGTGTGGTCAGAGACTGCTCTGTATGCCAGGCACAGGTCACCCCTTAGCAATCATTAGGAGACAGAATACAGTGATGGGGCTTTCAGTCTTTCCAAGTAAGACTTGTTTTGTGTATCCTGTAATTTCTCAGTGAGAAGCCTCTGTGGTCTCTCCAATTGTTGCAGATGTCTAGTGAAGTACATGCAAAAGGGAGCATTGTACTCAATTAATAGTCTGATGAGGGCTGAGTGCAATGCAATTAAAGCATCTGTAGATGTAGATGTAGATGTGATGCCTGTACTTATAAGATGTGCCACATAGAAGGCTTTCCTTACTACTGTAGATACATGCTGGTCAAAGTTAAGGTTGCTATCAACCTGAATACCCAGATCATGTACCACTGGGTCTACACTTAAAGGGGTTCAGTATATAATGTAATTAGCAGGGATGTCAGCTTTCCTAAAGGGAATAATAATGCATTTTCTTGCATGTAGCTTTGATTTGTCTATGTTAACCCTGTCTGCAGTATATTAACATCATCGGGGGGACTCAATGATTGCTCCCAAAATTGCAATCAGCCACAGGCTGTCCAAGTTTGCCTGGACATCTGAGAAATAAATTCCAAACAGTATGGGGTCCAGCACAGAACCCTGTGCTATGCCACTGGTGACTGGTCTTTTGCTAAAGGTGAAGTCACCCACTTTCAGAGTATGTGTCATGTCAGTGAGCCATTTGGCTACCCATCTGGTAATGTAGGGTTTAATTCCCAGTTGTAAGAGTTTCTCTATAACACCTGAGTGGGGGATTGTATCAAATGCCTTGGCTAGGTCAAGATAGGTGGTGTACACAGATTTTCCATTGTTCGGGGCCTTGCTGACTTTCTTGAAGAAGTCATCCACATTTAACAGGTATGATCTATCTTTAATGAATACGAACTGGGTTGGGTCCAGAGTTTGGAGATTACCTATGTCCCATGTTAATAAGGTCTATAATGATTCTTTCCATGGCCTTGCAAATGAGGCTAGTCAAGTTTATGGGCCTATATTCTCCAGAGTCAGTTGATTGTCCCCCTTTGTGCAGAGGGATTACTGTTGCTGTCCTACATTTCACCGGAATATAGCCAGTTCACAGGCTGTGGTTAAACAGGGATCCCAGTGTGTCTACTAGGTCATATTTTAAGTTGTTTAAAAGGCAACCTGGGATGTTGTCTAGTCCCACCGATGCCATGTTTTTGGCCTTGGAGTGTGCCAAGATGACCTTGAGATAATAGGCTGAGGAATGTTGGCAGGTATACTTTGGGGGATGACTGGAAGGGAGAGTGGGGATTGAGGTTTGCTCTAAATATGTCAGCTAACATGTTGGCTGTTACTGAATATTGAGTATGGGTGGTGCCATCCACTACCAGTTCAGTGCATAGTACGGTATTCCCTTTTAGATTTTGGTCATAGTTAAAGAATGCCTTGTGATTATCCTTAAATAAGGAGGCTATTTTTGCTTCATAATTAGCTTTGGAGGACTTGACGAGATATTAGGCTTTAGATGAGGGAAAGGAGGTCCACACAGCCTACCTAGACCTCACAAAGGCTTTCAACACCATTCCCTATTCTGGTATTATAGACAAGCTCACCAGCCTCAACATAAACCCCTATGTCATGAGATGGGTTGCCAATTGGCTCATGGATAGAACCCACATGGTGATAGTTGCAGGCTCTAGGTCCTACTCTAAACCAGGTACAAGTAACATCCCCCAGGGCTCAGTCCTGGGACCCCTCCTGTTTGGTATATACTTCTCAGAGGTACAGGCAAGCACAGGAGGACTATGGCTGACCAAGTTGGCAGACGACTGCAAACTGGGGGCTATAATTGACTCTCCAGCTGATACAGACATCCTCCAGAAGGGTCTCACTGAGACGGATACCTGGTGTCAAAATCATGGCCTCAAGCTAAATGCCAAAAAGTGCATAGTCATCCCCTTTGGAAAAAACAAAGTACCCACAAACTACCACATACGTGGTAGTCCCCTAAATACAGAAAATGTAATAAGGGATCTGGGGACCCGAGTAGATAGTAATCTCTCCTTTGATAATCATATTGCCAAGGTGGTTAGAAAATCCTTCTATGTGGCCCACCTAATCACAAAAGGGTTCGCATATAGAACAAAAGAGGTTATTGTGCCCCTCTACTCATCACTCATCAGACCCATCATAGAGTACAACACCCTATTTGGGATGTACCTTACATGACTCCTGCAACAGCTGGAAAGACCACAGAAGTACCTCACCAAGAGGATTACAGACCACAAACATATGCCCTATGCAGCCCAACTGATGAAACTCCAGCTGTACTTGGTTGCATACTGCTTACTCAGAGGTGATCTCTACCTGACATACAAGGCCATGTCCAACCCAGAATTGATGGACATGCTCCACCTAAAAAAAACAAATCCCCAAGAGCCACACGCTCTAGGGATCTAAACCTCACTACAACAATAAATAGGATGTGCTGAAGGGATAGATTCCTGTCCCAGAGACTCCCCGTGCTTTGGAACAGGATTCCAATCTACATTAGGCAGAGCCCCTCACTAACACTCTTCAAGAGAAACCTTGATGAGTGGATGGGAAATAGAAAATTTACCCCAGGGATCACTGCACTGGCTCTGCTTGACAGAGGCACAGGGAACTAATGGCTCTGGTGGACCGAGGCACAGGGAACTAATCTAAGGGAGCGGTGAAAGCCAACACATTCTGGCTAGGCTTATAGATGCCCTCGGGCAGATAGCATAGTACTTACCTATGAACCTATGAACCTATATCTTAATTTGTATGTTTTAGCTAAAGAGGGATATTTTCCTCTGCTTAGCCGGTTCCCTCTTGTTCTTGGACATTAGTTTCTTTCTCTTGCTGTATAGCCTCTTTATATTATGGGTCCACCATGGTGGCTTGTTTTTTCAGCAAGACCTTGTTTTAATCTGGTCAGGTACAGCCAATTCTATACAACTGCTTAAGTGGTTATACAGGGCATTGGCGTACACCTCTGCAAAGGAGTTATTGTAATCTGCATTTGAGAGGGCTTTGAAACTTCTTGTACCATCACTTAGTAGAAGGTAATTTGTCTTTGAAACATTCTTAAGCATTTTTGAGTTTCATGGGGTATCTGGTCTTATAATTACATTGATCAAGACTGATTTATGGTCCAATATTACCGGGAAGACATCAAAAGGGGGAGGGTGCAATGCTCTCTCATGTTAGTGAGTACTATGTCTAGGACATTTGAGCCTCATGTGGATGTGATGACTAGTTGTTCCAGAACATTTCTATTGACAAAGTCCAAGAACATTTGAGCCAGTATGTTTGTGGCTGTGTATCTTTCCCAGTTGATAATTAAAATCACCCAAGAGTAAGTTGTGGGCTGTAATATAAGTGGCTCCAGTAAGTCTAGGAATGCAGTATGCTTTTCCTGCTTCATTGTGAGGAACCTATAGCAAGCTATGATGTGGTAAGGGGCTTTGCCTGTAGTTAATTAAATGTGGATTAGCTCAAGAGAGTCATACTGTTTGACCAATCTCGCAGTGTAGTTATCCTTAATGCAGATGGATACACCACCTCTTTGGTTCTTTTACACTCAGTTTATGGTCTGAACATATGGAAAGCATTGTAACCATGCATAGCTTGAGTACTTTCTGCATCTTTGAACCATGTCTTGATGACTGCACAGATGTCAGCATCTTCCAAATTAAAGAGTGCTTCCAGGGAGTGCAGTTTCTTGTTTAGACTCCTAGCATTAACCAGCAGTTTTTTTGAGTTTATCTCCAGAGAATTTTATGTTATGAGGTTGGTTATTTTGACACTGCCTAAAAACGTCACAATAGTCATAGCTAATGCCTTTGCCAGGATCCAAAAGACTAGAAGAGACAGGTGCAGACTATCTCTACAAAACAGCATGACCTGTCAACCATGTCTTCCTAGGCTGACAGATATTGGATCCTCTTGGACTGACACCAGAAGATAAGCCAGTTGTTAAAGTCAATCATTTTTTTGTATTATTGCATCATCCTTGGAAAAGGTAGAATGCTGCTTAAAGCTAGACTTATACCTGCCCCCACATGGGCTATGATGGAGTCATACTGGTACTTGTGGTTGAGTGACTTGAGGGCTTGAATGACTTGATGGATTCTAGTAACTGACAAGCAGCTAACCGTAACCCACCCCTTATCCAGCCAGGTGAGAGCAACATCAGTGTGTCTCACAATGGAGTCACCCATGACCAAAACATTAGGTTGCGTGTGTTAGTATCTGTCATAGTTGTTTTTTGCATTGTTATGTATGTAAGTGGTGTCTGTTTGGGATGCCTAAAATGCTTTGGTAAGTTAGTATTGAGTACCTCCTCATATGTGGGTTTATGTGCCATGTCCTTATTTAGTATGGGAAGTGTGTATGTGCTGACAACCTGTTTATCATTTGATTTGTACTTATGTGAGTGCCTTGCCTACAATAAATGTATTCCATTAAAAACATGTATGTGACAAATCAATTTTGATTAAACCAAACTTACCAATAATAACAGTATCTGATGTAATACCCTTGCTGGTTAACCGGGTTTGGTAAAAGTGGTGATATGCCCCACATGGAGTGGTCCTAAACCTGTGAATCACAGCCCTGCTAATGTTTTCTTCATTTTGGTTCTGGCACTTCAGCTGTTTATAGCACCTGTAAAGACACAAGGCCATACTAAAAGCTGGTCCAGTAAGCAGACCCTAATAATGGTCCACCTTGTTAGGGAATCGTATCTGGATAAGAATCCAGATAAGTACAAGATAAACTGAGTGGAAAATGATTAGCATCTTTTCAGGAGCTGGGTGAGCACCTGTCATCCCTGACAGGTATCACTCACTTTGGCCAACAGTGTCAAAAGAGATAAAATGACATACAAAAGAATAGGCCCAATCAGCTGGCTGAGTGGATTGACCAGGTACTGGTGAAAAGCCCAGAGTTCTTTAGTAAAATTTAATTTTTTTGGAGGGGGGGTCATATTAATTATAGTTTTAGAAAAAATAAACTATAAGAATGTTGCATAATTGAAAGTATTTTCTGAAAGAAATATGTGTTCCTGCAAATATGTATCTGTAATGTCATTGTATTAATGCAAAAGAAAGCATATACATAACTGTACATAGAAGTGCACCTGTAAATAAATCCATGGAATGTTTATGAGTTAACATATTGTTTGTGTAAATACAATTGTAACACATATATGGGTAATATAATAATCTGCCTATATATGTATCTGAAAATCACAAACATATACTTGCATGAGTACACTTACTACTACTCCATGTATTTATACCGATAGAAAAAAATAAATGCATTTCCAAATATTTTCAATTAATATTGCATTAAATTAAGTACCAGTTAAATTATATGCAGCAAGTTTGTGTAGAGCAGAAAATTATTTATTAGTATCATTATCATCCTCTTTCAGCTGTTCCTGTTAGGGGTCACCACAGCGGATCATCTGTTTCCATTTCTTCCTGTCTTCTGCACCTTACTCTGTCACACCAACCACCTGCATGTCCTCTCTCACCACATCGATAAACCTTATCTTAGGCCTTCCTTTTTTCCTGTTACCTGGTAGTTTCATCCTTAGCATCTTTTTCCCCAATATACTCAGCATCCCTCCTCAGCACATGTCCAAACCAACATAATCTTGCCTCTCTGGCTTTGTCTCCAAACCTTCCAACCTGGGCTGACCCTCTAATATACTTATTCCTAATCCTATCCACCCTTGTCACACCCATTAGTATAATAATTGTATAATAATAATTAGTATACCCATTAGTATAATAATTGTAAAATATAGTGATTTCTTCCACAATATTAATTGCATGTACAATATGGTTGAACTCAGGTATGGCATCCTAGTCAGAGTGAAGGCTGAGGGAAGGGGTATGGGTTACTTAAAAATGACTTGTGTAATTACTTCTGCATTACTTCTGTATACATTTTAAATCATCTCCTTATATGCCTAGAATTCATCAAAGCACACAGTTTTGTACAGCTAAGGAAACAAAAACTTCCATGTCATGCTACGTTTTCTGTGTACACCTTCTGGCAAACCACAATTCACATGCAAAACATAATATTAACAAAATCCACTAAAGAATATAAATTTGTTTTTAAATTGCAGTATAGTGAATATTGGCAAAGTATAATTCATATTTTAACAAATGCATACTAAGCAAATACTGCAATGAATGGAATATCTTGCAAATAAGTACTAGTCATATAAGTAATATTAAGAAAAAAAGTGAAATGCAGATATACAAGAATTGTTTCATGTCATCTCTTTATTGCTGATGAAGAAATCTCCTACAACAGAAGACAGCCAAAAAGATGAATGGCCAGAGTAGTTGACGAAACTGGTAAGCATGAATAAGCAGTATATAGTATTCTGTGTTTAAATGATTTCATTAAAATATCAATAGGAAAAAATGTATAAAAAAATAAAAAGACCTAGAGTATATTCCACACATTTATGTAAGGAAGAATGATATATAAGGCAGTATATATAAGTGCAGCAATCTGTCATTAATTCATTGTATTACTGTATATACAAAAATAATTTATACAACATATTAACTAAAGGACTAGGGTACATTCAGTATATTAATGCAACCAAATATAGAAGATATATCAATATATAAACTGCAGCATTCTAATTTTATACAATGTTGAGTATTTATAAAAGGTGCTTTCAGTGCAATATTTGCAAAAAAAATACATATCAGGCTCAAATATGATCATTATGTTTGTGTAACAGACTGCAACGTGTAAACCCCATCAGAACCTGATAGCAATACACTCTCCTGAAAAGTATGCATAAACACTTCCCTTAAAATTTCATCTAGTTGTCTACAGAACCACATCTCATACATTCTGTTTTACTTTAAATAAAGATTTATAAAAATAAAAATGTTTTAAAATAAGAAAGTGAATGCTATCTAACATGATGTGAAAATTTATTCTGTGTATTTTCTCTTTTGTTCCCCCTTTCTTCTTTGATTTTCTTATTTTAATTATGCATTCCTTTGCCCTTTATTATCTTCTTTCTCTCCCATTTATGCAATTTTTTTACAGATCTAAAGTGCTTTGCCGTGGCCCAGGCATATACCTCCCAGGTTAGGGATAAACCTCTGCCCATCCAAGGACATCCTTATAGGGTCAGGGCAGTGGTTTATCCCTAACCTGGGAGGCAGCCTGGCAAGCTTCACCTAATGAGGACTTTGAGACTTGGTTGAGGATGTGCTGGAGCAGGCTGTGGACAGATGGATTAAGCCAGTCAAACATTCTCTTCATCATGTTCAAGACATGCAATACCAGTTGGTGCTGCCCAGTGTACCACCACAGGCCACTAACTCCACAATGTCAGGGTTTCCCACTGTGCCACTACATGACAGTGGAAATGTTTGAGGCTCTGTTGATGGGGTCTCCTGTTGGCACTTCCTCAGCTCTTCTTCCCTTATCCTTTCTCTTACACTCTTACATATTTCCCACCTATACTACCCACTTATATAAAAAATATTTGAAAATATAGGGGTGTCTATCCCATTCCAAAAGCATAGTGCCCTATTCTCCCACCTCATTCAGTACAGCACTCTTGATGTTTTGCTTCAGTGTCTTCCTCTTTGTTGTATCTCCCCTTTTATTATCTTTCCTATCTTTCCATTTCTAACTTTTTATTGAAAACATCAGATGTCCAAATAAGGACACCCCCTGAATAAAACACATTGAACCCCTTTATTTTCCTAAATATTACTAGTAAAGGCTGTGCAGTCTGTCACTTGCCTTACATGTTTCAGGTGTGACTCTGCAAAGCTGTATCCCTCCCAATATCTAAATACAAATAAAGTTATATGAAGCCTACTCTTGACTTTAGATACTTTAAATTCATGTTTTAAGTGAGAGTGCTTTTCAAAACGCATTTGCTTTTTCTTATTCAGAGCAAATAAGCTGCACTTAGTTAATTTGCATGTACGCATAGAGGTGCTCCTCACAGATAACTGAAACATAGTTGTAAATTTTCACACTGAATATTATTGTCAGGGTTAGGGACATTATGCAAATTAAAACATTTAGTAAGACAACATTAAAAACACTGATTAATGGACAGCAATACATGCACGCCAACATGGACTCTTCTATCACAGGAACACTGTATATTAGGAATATAGCCAGGGCCAGCCTTTGGTCAACTGATGCCCTAGGCAAAAGGGCTTCACAGCACTCCACCATCACCTCCATCCTGGTCTAAGTACTCAATCGAGATTACTTTTTTCTTCTTCTTTTCTCACATTTTGTCTTACTCTTTAGTTTTTTCTATATTCATTCAACACATTTTAAAGAAACCATTTCTTTACTGCAAAAAGATAAACAAATAAATACTGGAAAATCTCTCTTGCTAGAGAGGCACCATAGACAGCCACATATGCCTAAGTCTGGCTATGAATGTGGATGCTTTTATGATTTTACTGTGCTTATTTTGATTCATCTAATGGCGTTTGTTAGATATACTCCTGATGAAGAAACATAAAGTCTAACATAAATATTATCATTCTTTCCAAGACTCCTTGTTTAGTGATAAGATGTCTACCTCAAAAACTGTGGGGTCTTGGTTTCAATCTTTTCATCCAGTCAGCACCTTTATATAGTTTTCCATGGTCAGCTTGTGCCATTATACTATTTCTATGGTCAATCCAGTTTCCTTCCATGCCTGTGCTAAATTTTATCTTTTTAGTTTGTATTTAGCCTTCCCATTATGGATGTAGTCAGGATTAAAAGGGTGCATCGTTTATTTTTATTTTATTTTACATTTGTTGACCGGGCTAGTCTGGCTGGATACATGTCCATTTTCAGCAGAGGCCCGAGGAGAAAAGCTCCACTATATACTGGTACATTACATAAAATACATTAATATAAGATACAACTTATAAGGATCAAAGAACTAATTGAATGCAGGATATTAACAATACAGAAGCATTTTTACAGAAATGTACAGTTCTTAAATTACATCATTTTTACAGAAAATGTATAATACTTAAAATACTAAATACTGTGTAGAATTCCTAATCCCATATTGTTACGAAAAGCAGGAGTAGTAATTTTGAAAAGAAAGAAAAGGTAGCACATACAAAGGTCTATAACAGAGAGGATAGTGGGAGGAGAGGGAAAAGAAAGAAAGTAGTAGATATGGGGATAGAAGGAGTCCAAGGGCAGAGGCTAGTCTAGGTAGTAGCTTAAGAGATAGGTTAAAGATCAGAGTAGATGAGATGATAGGGTAGAGTGAAGAAAGTTAGTCAGGTGTACTACAAGAACAAAGCCAGTGTTCTTGGAAGTACAGTTTAATTTTATGTTTGAAGAGAGGCAAAGAAGTAATTAGTGTTATATCCCTAGGTAACAGATTCCATATCCTACCTACAGAATTTGTGAAAAGAGAGTTGCCAGCTGAGTTGTTGGACTTTATAGAACTGGCCAAGAGTTTACAGGAGGATCGAAGGGAGGTAAGATTGTTGTAAGGGATTAATAGTTGAGAGAGTATAGGGTTGTTTCCAGGTTGGTGCAGTATTTTGTGGGCAATAGCAAGTTGTGAGACTGTAAGGTAGTTTTGTAATTCCAGCCAGCCTAAAAGTCTCAAATTATGACAGTGATGGGTTCTGAAGGGGTTGCCTGTGGCAAAGCGGGCAATGTTATTGTAGCAAATGGCTAGTTTGTTTAGGTTAGCTTTCTTAAGGTTGGTAAAGATCAGAGATGCATAAAATAAAGTGGATAAGAGATGGGAGTGGGCGATAGTAGCTCTAGTAGCTGGGGTTAGAAAGGTTTTAATACGGTATACAGATCCTATTTTTCTGTTAACTGATTTGATGGTGTTGTTGATGTGATGATCAAAAGTAAGATTATTATAGATAGTTATTCCTAGCAGTTTAGTTGTAGAGTCAGGGGTGATGACAGTGGCGTTATTAGACAAGATGGTGAGTTTAATGGGGAGGTCCGAGAGGTTGGGGAGAAGAGAAGAAGTTTGTTTTTTTTAGCATTAAGAAGGAGATACTGTCTAGTAAACCATGTTTCAACAGTGGTGAAAGTATTTTGAGTTAGAGAGATTAGATCTGAGGAGGAAGATGCTGAGCAAATAATGGTAGAATCGTCAGCATATTGGATACAGGTAGCTTGAGGGATTGCTGTGTGAAGGTCATTTATATAGAGGGAGAAAAGAACAGGACCAAGAATAGAGCCCTGAGGGACTCCAATGGAAATGGGCAACAATGATGAGATATGGTTATCCCAAAGAACAGCTTGTTGTCTGTTATTCAGATAAGAGCTAAACCATTTAATGGCAAGATTATCAAATGAGAGGGATTCAAGGATATGAAGCAAAGAAGAGTGGTTGACCATGTCAAAGGCTTTGGAGAGGTCAATGAATATTGCAGAAGAGAGAAGGTTATTATTGCGGTTACTATTGATAGTATCAACAAAGGAAAGGAGAGCAGTGGTTGTACTATGATGGGGTCTAAAGCCATGTTGACAATTAGCTATGATGTTGTGTAATGAGGGGTATTGAACAAGTTGCTGATGAATACATTTCTCCATAAATTTTGCTAAGGGTGAGAGAAGAGCAATTGGTCTAAAGTTGGTATTCAATAGAGTTACCACCTTTGTGTAGAGGGATAATATGAGAGACTTTCCAGATATCAGGGATAGTTCCCTCTTGGATTGTCCTATTGATGAGTATAGATATTGGGACTGCAATTTCTTTGGCTGCCTTTTGAAGATAAAGAGAAGGAAGTTTGTCAGCAGAGGGGGTACAAGGTTTCAGTTTGTAAATAAGTTTATAGATAAAAGAGGTAGGGATAGGTTGTAAAGTGAAGTTGTGAAAAGAGTCTATTAGATTATTTGGGGGATAGAAGTTGTTGGTGTTCAGTTGTCTAGCAAGAGCTTGAATAGTTTCGGAAAAAAAAGAGTTAAAAGCATTTGCGGTTAGATGAGGGGTGTTAGGGTCAGCATTAAGGGGTGAGGGAGTTTTGGTTGTTCCTGGTGAGAGGAGTCTATTGACTGATGACCAGAATTGTTTAGGTTTATTTAGATTGGTTTCTTGAAGCCTATAGTAGTATTTTCTTTTGTCAGAGATTATAGCTTTTTTGGTAAGATTCCTAAGCTGGCTGAAGTAAAGAAAGTCAGAGCTGTTTCTATGGTTTCTCCATTTGGCCCAGACCTTATTTCTAGAGAGTATTAGTTTCTTAGTTTCAGGAGAGAGCCATGGAGCTGTATTAGCTTTCATTCTAATGGTACGTTCTGGAGCATGTCTGTCAAGAATGGCAAGGAAGGTTGAGTTAAAGAATAATACAGCATCATTAAGTGGAAGCGATTTTAAGGGGTTCCAGTTGCAAGATTTGAGTTCATTTTGGAATTGGTCAATTTTAAAGTGTTTTGTAG
Organism: Protopterus annectens; assembly: GCF_019279795.1. Lineage (NCBI taxonomy): Eukaryota > Metazoa > Chordata > Ceratodontiformes > Protopteridae > Protopterus > Protopterus annectens. The sequence goes on from NC_056744.1 coordinate 663,879,631, forward strand.
AGCATATTTTTCTTATATTAGGGGGGTTTAGACAATCTGTCTTTTCTCTAATAATGTAAGTTAAACAGTGGTCACTGAGGTCATCTGGCATAGTTCCTACTTTATAAGTAATATTAGTTTTGTTTCTAAGTATCCAGTCAAGGATGCTCTCTTTCTTACTAGACTTATTAAGTCTTGTAGTAGAGGTGATGGTTTGGGTAAAACCATTTAGGTTTATGTAAGAGGAGGGATTTTGAGTGTTAATAGTATTCCAATCTATATTAAAGTCACCAAGAATTAGAGTTTCTTGGGGGTAGTTGGTAGAAACGCAACTGAGATAGTCTTCTAAGATGGGTATGTTGTTACCTGGAGGTATGTACATGCAAATGATATAGAGGGACTTTTTGGCATTTAATTGGAGTTTAGTGATAATGGCCTCTACTTTACTATCCTGGGTTGGACAGGTAGGAAGGGTAGTGATGTTAAGGTTATTCTTAAATATAATTGCTGCTCCTCCACCTTTACGTTTTGATCGGTCAAATCTAAGTATATTATAGCCTTGTGGTATAATTTCAGTATCTTTAGTGACTGGCTTTAGCCATGTCTCTGTAAGGCAGAGAATATCAAAACAGTGTGTGTCAAGGAGGGCATGTAGGTAGGGTACTTTATTATTTACACTACATATGTTAAGACGTCCTATAAGGAAGGTATTATTAATGTTGGGTCTAGATACATGAGAGGAGGGATGTAAGGGGCCAGGGTTGGGGTGAATGTCACCATCTAGTAAGGTGGGATTATCTGTTAGGACTGTAAAGTTGCTGTTAGGAAGAATAAGCAGTTTGATTTTTTTATCTGAGGGTATGTAATAGTTGAGGTGGGAGTATCTGTGAAATTTAGGTAGGAGGTAGCTAGGTGTGGAGTTAACATTTGAGAATAAAGTGAGAGAAGTGTGGAGAGAAAAAGTGTGTTTCTTTGCATAATTAGGCTGTATATTAAGTGGGTTTTCAAAGTAGGTAAGAAGGTAAGCTGAAAATAGGTGGTTAGGACTAAGACTGAGAGTATAAGGATGGTAGGTGAGTGGGGAGTCATTATTAAAAGTGAGATTAGATAAGAGAAGTTATAGGGTAAAAGGAACAAGAAGTAGGTTTTTAGAGGTAGTAATATATATAAGACTGCAGGATAGAAGAGGAGGCCTAAGGGTATTGTAGGGTATAGGAAGGGGAGAGACAGGTAAAGTCAGTTGAGAGATGTAGGAAGAGTAATAGAAGAGGAAAGGAGAGAAGTGATTTGCAGGATGTATGGGCAAGAGGTGGGGGAGGAAGGGGGTGTATAGTGGGGAGGGGTAATAATTTTAGGTGGAAGGGAAAGGATAGGAGGAGAGACAAGGGTGTGTGTTCAGAGAGGTATAAGGTTAGGACCCCTGAGGGTGGGTGGGAATTGGGGGTAGGAAGAGGAGTGGAGTGAGCCCGCATGGCGAACGGAGCGGGATCCACAAAGTAAACCAAAGAAGAAGAAAAAAGTATCAGAGAAAGCTAGCTGAGTCCAGGTGAGTAAGTGGGCTAGTTCTCTTAAATGGTTACTAAATAAATGCATATACTTTCATAAGTCATAAGAAATATGACATACTATACCAGCTATTTCATTGTAGATCATATAAGGCATAAGCTAGTTGCTGAATATTTGTATTACTACACTGTATTACTTTTAGGGATGACTAAGAAAGAAGGTTTAGCAGAAAAGACAATGCAAGTATTAGATCTGGCAGAACTGTCAATAAATGTACATTGCTTATTTGTTTGAAAATGTTCTCAAACTGCATAGAATAATACTATACGTAGGGATCCTTCAGAAAAAAAGATAATTTTCTTTTGGCAATGCATGTAAGTATAGTATAATATAATATAATATAATATAATATAATATAATATAATATAATATAATATAATATAATATAATATAATATAATATAATGTTGCATGAGGAAACCCAGTAGATGCAAATTCTACCAAATAAAATCCAGAGTAGAAATCATTTCCATATGTTTTAATGCAATACTTTCTGAGTGCACTGAAGCAGAACAGCAGAAATCCTTACATATTTAACTTGTGTAATACTTTGAATAAGCATTTCTGCAACAAGGCAATGAAATTCAACACTTAGCTACACAGAATATTGAACCAAAGTTGCTTTGATATAAACAACTTTTGCATTTTTGATTAGCCTGCTCTTTTGTTTTAACTAGCAAAATGTAAAGATAGTTATGGCATCTAAAATTGTAACAGGAGTATGTCTACTGAAATCCCTGACATAAAAATGGAATATAAAAAGGAATTATTTAGTGTAAGTATTTCTCGAAATGTGTAACATATTTGAATTGCGATACATTAATGACTAAGAAAGGTGTTTTACAATGATTGCCTTTGCCTATGACATGCTATTGTTGAAGGTAATGACTAGAAAGATACCCATGAGTGTACTACACTGAATGACTGACACACTTTTGCATAAACATTGTTGTCAAATTCAAGTAAGATGAATGATTATACTAAAAATAAATTATTTTTGCAATGAGATTCTGAGCTTTAAATATAAGAATGTCTATGCAAATGGACATATCATTTATTTGGACCAAAATAAATAATAATTCACAGATGATTCCCCCAAATCTTCACTTGTTAATATTTTTATTTTGGAAATGAGAAGGGCATACTAATTGCAGTTTTTGATTTGAAATCAGTTGTCTGTATTGTGCACTTATTTTGTATTAGTGCATGTTGGTATAAGCACTTGAAATCCAATAGGACATCATCAAATAATTGAATTTCTTTTCTAGGCTAAAAAGTAGTAATTAATTTATTTTGACAAATTAATTTATATGTAAATTCTGCTGCATACTTATTTTAAATGTTGGTCTACTCAGATCATCCCTTTCCTTATTATAAATACTTAATCATTGTTAATGTAACTTTTGGATCCATTATAGAGTATTTTCTATGGCCTAGTTGACCTGGGTTTAATTAGTGGCATGGGCAACTGGCAAAGTGGCAATGAGAAATGGGTGTGCCTGTCCTGGGTAGGACAGTGTTTGTCAATGAGGCATGGTTCAGTTAGGGGAATTGTCCTTAAATGAGATTGATGAGTGTGGGAGGTAGGGCAGGGGATGAGTAGGTCATGTAACAACCCCTCTTCAAGATGGAAGTGAAGATGGCTGAGCCTCCAAGATGCCCTTATGATGCATGACCTCCCAAAGGAATATTGGAGAAAGTCTGGGGGGGGGGCAGAGACAAGCTGGTGGACCCAGTATGGGCTTGGGTATCTGGGACTGAGCCAGTGTAATGATATCCCAAGGGGAGAAACAAAATTAAAAAACAGTCTATATTATTGGAACATCATATTTTTGCTCTTAAGTTACAATTATTCTGTGTTGTATTATTCCAGCAATATGACCATGACCATGATTTCTCACACTCCATTTTGCTGCACTAATCTTTGCTTGTTTTATCAACATTGATAGTGGAGCAGTAACATTCCCAATGCAGACCAGACCTTCTACACCTCGATGATTGGCTCCAGGGTACTCTTTCCTTACCACATCCATGTACATCCTGTATTCCACTTGGATCTTGGGCATCCAGAATACTTAGTGATTTGCAGATTAAAGCTTTTGTGTCAATACTGGAAAGAGGATCTGCAAACTATGCGATGAAGTTTCTTCCAGATTAATAGGAATACAATTGCCCTGTACAGACTTCATGGAGATTTATTTATTTAGGCTCTACAAACATAAGGAGCTTTCTAACACTCCATTAATTTCTCAGCAGGTTCCACTGAAACTTTGGATGATTTAATTGCCCTGCTTTAGGAGTGACATTTTTAAGTGATACTTTCCCTATACTTGGCTAACACCCACTACCCTGTCACCTGAGTGAAATGTTACCCTATGACTCTTCATTGATTTGATGTTTTTCCAATATTGCACTCTTACTGAAAGATCAGCTTTTGGACAAGATCCAGACAGAGACATTCTCCTAGCAGCAAGCCTTTACTTTTCCCAGGCGACATTATTTTGTTGGTTACTTGCTCCTTCTTTTTATTATGTTAATACCTGTTCTAGGTGTACAATGGGTATAAAAAGATGGTTTGTTGACTGAGTCTAAGGATGTCTGCAGCATGGACAAAGTATGTGCAAGAATCTTAATAAAGCTTGGTTAACCTGTTTTCATCCTTGCTTCTCCTACATACTTTTGTCTTGTTAAGTAAAGTTGTACAGTTTTACTTATTCGAGGTGCTTCTAGACAAATGTTGATTGCCTGATTACCGGTTATATTTTGTAACTAGAAAAAGAGGGAACTAGCATATGGAATATTTAAACATGCTCATACTTATCTAGAAGAAATTAAAACCATGCAATGCATGTAATTTTGAAAGGATTGAGAGTAAATATATAATGGAGGCTGGTATCAAATTAATCATATTGTGATGTTTTCTGACCATCCTGTCAAACTCCCAAATGTTACACCTCCATGCTATCACTTTGTATTAATTTGGAGAAGGGTTTTGATTGATAATGATGCCAGTGTTGCTCACTACCCTGAAGCATTTTAAGTTTCCAAAGAAATGCATAGTTTGCTTAAACATCTACGCAATGGATCATCATCCTTCCTCCAGCCGTTATGCTGCAGGAGTTGGGAGGCATGGTGGGTCACTATAGCGATAATGCTTTTTTTCCTTCTGCTCATTGGTTTAGATATAGAGCCAATGGCACTACAGATATAACAGCTGTGGAATCAAGTGAAGTTAAGTTCAGTATGGAAAAGTTTTTTTTTTCATTATATTGTCTACAGATGACATTCTGAGTACAATTTCTGAGCGAATGTAATGGTTATGTTTTGGGGATGCAAATAAATAATGGGAACAAATCTGTGTTGGCTGTGATTTCAGGCCATCATTACAAATAATTTCAATGTTCCCTCTTCTGCTGGATTTCTAAAGCTTCTCGATACTTAGTGGCGTGGGTCTCTCTAAACCCTAAACCCTAATGTAGTAAACAGAGAGTAAGTGAGACCAAATACTGTTAAATATGATACTTCTTGGTCGGTCACAGATTAGTAAATGATCATATTGTCTGTCAAAGTTCATCTGGACTCCATTGCATCCCAGACTTTCTATTATTAAAGCTTTTAGACGGAGAGAGCAATAGATAGATAGATAGATAGATAGATAGATAGATAGATAGATAGATAGATAGATAGATAGAGATGTGGAGGTATTAGCATTAGCATTCACAGAGTTTCTTCATTTAAAGATATAGTTTAAGGCTTCTGATTTGAATATTTTTTTGCTATAATATTCAAAATATTATAGAAAGTGGAAAGGTGGAATGAAAGAAATGTATCTTGAAGCATTTACTTGACGGTTCCCAGGTGTTTACCCCTTTCAGCAAAAGCTTCCTTTCTTACATTTTTGACAGTCTACTACTGCAGTTTGCTGGATTACAGCCTGCATTTGGGTATGCAGAACGATATTAAGCATTATGTGCAGATAATGAACACTTTTTACAAGGATATGATTTATATGAGAATGTTATCACAACCTTTACAGTATATTCCTGGGACTGGTGACCCATGGGTGGATATTACTGTGATATGATAAGAAAAACAATGACTATTGCTATGGAAGAAATCTGGTTTAATGTCAGAAGTTTTGAAAGTAGCGTATTTCCCGAAAATAAGACCGGGTCTTATTCTTTTTCCCCTGCCGAAATACGCATTAGGGCTTATTATCAGGGCATGCTTTATTTAACCCCCCTGTACAACAATCTATATTTATTTGTTTATTCATATACAAAAATCTACATTTATTCATGTACACAAATCAACATTTATTCATGTACAAAAATTAAAATTTATTCATGTACACAAATTGACATTTATTTGGTACTTTTCCATTATTGGGGAACAGTACTAGGTAACGCGTTAACTGTTGTGTGAGAATTCTACATAAACAGTGCAACAAACATTTCAACTTCAGAATATCTACACCTTGGCTTCACAGTGCAATATTTCATGCTTAACAGAAAGTGCAGAAAAATCTCAATACATGTGTATTGGAGGAGGGAAATAAAACAGGTGAATGACTGCCACTTTTTGAGTGGTGATGCTTTCTTTATTCCTTACCCAAATCGTAAGAGAAGAATGATAGAAAGTCATAAAAATGAAGTCTGGCAACTAGTGGCCTTACTTTGTAATTACCCCTTGACAATGAAACGTTACACCTTAATACAATAAAGTAAAAAAACTGACAAGAACTTGCTGTCAGCTTAAAGCAGAAGCAATCCATTCTGTTGCCCTGATAACAGAAACGTTATTCAAATACAGTCATGTCATCTTCTTCTGGAACATTGTCATAAGTCTCCAACCCCCGAATTCTGGTCTAAATTTCTTGTGACTCCATTTCTTGTAGAACCATTGGCCCCAATCTGTCATGCCTAGCAATAGAGCTCTCCTTAAATGAGCACTGCTTGTCCATGTAGCCTGCTTGTAGTGCATTGGCAACAAAGGTGTTAGTGATTTTATCCCATGAATTCTTCACTGAAATCACAACCTCTTGCAGGCTAGACTTAACAAAGTTTCCATGATGATTTCTCTCCATTCTATTTTTAATGTAGTCATTGAGTTCCATGCACAAATAGTCCTTGAATGGCTTGTTTATTGCAATATCAAGAGTCTGGAGATAGGCAGTCATTCCTGTGGGAATCATTATTTGATATATTCTTCTCTGTGCAAAGAATTTCTTCATGTCTTTAGCGTGGCGAGTGCTGGCTGAATCTCAGACTAGCAGACCTCTTTCGCCACCTTGCAAAACAAGTGGCAGCATTACATTGACCCAGTTCCTTATAACTGCTTGTGTGCACCAGGCTTTTTTGGTTTCAAGAATGTAAATGCCTGAAACACGTTCAATCTTATCTTTCTTGCCCTTACTAATGATTAGAGGTGGGTTTTTCTTTCCATCTAGACAAATTGCCAAAATACAGGTAACACGTGCACTTTCGTAACCAGTGGAGCGAATGCAGATTGACAAGGCACCCCTCTGCTCAGTCGTTGTTTGAGATCCAAGGTATTTAGAAAAGTCGATGTCATCAACAAAGGACTTGAATGCAAATGCACTTTTAATAATTTTAGTATCTTCCAGCATGAACAGTGTTGTTGATCTTCTTAGAGACAGTTCATATTGCTGAAGAAAGCCATCCAGCCAGTGTTGTGATGCTTTGAATTCTTCTGGGGATATTTCTAACTGTTGTGCCATTGCAATTGCAAATGCTTGAAAATCAGCCCTGCACACAACCAAAGCCTTTGCTCTCCTGTTAGCAATCCATTCACAGATGATGTCTTCCAGCTCAGGAAATAATGGTTGCTGACCTGATTCACACTTGCACTTTTTAGCATTTCCCTCGTTGGCCTGTTGGCTGAGGTTATTGTATGTTGCTCGCTATTTTTGGACCATTCAGAGAGCCAACTTCTTCTCTTTGCAGAAAGCCATCATATTCTTTCCCCGGGAGTCCTCCACGATTCCTTTCTTGTACTCGATGGAATAACTCTTTCTTTTTGCACTCATCTTGTCTGGGGGGGCAGGTAATTGAAGACAAGAGTGGCAACACAAAATTGCAATGGTTAAGAAGACACAACCACACCCATTTGTTATCAAGTGGGCACATCCTACATGTGTTGTCTGTACATTGACCAATCAAAGCACACTTGCCAGTGTTTATGGGCCAAGGATCTCAACCGTCAAGTGTGAGTGAGGATTAGGTTTACAGTAAGAATCATGGAGGACTCCTGGGGAATGAATCTTATAACTTTCTGCAAAGTGAAGAAGTTGGGTGTCTGAATGGTCCAAAAATGGCAAGCAGAGTATGATAACCTCAGTCAACAGATGTCAATAATATTACTATTTTATAATTCAACACGTCCATTGTGTGTTGCTGACGATCTTAACTGGGGCTTATTTTTGGGGTAGGGCTTATATCATGACCACCCTGGAAAACCATGCTAGGCCTTATTCTTTGGTTAGGTCTTATTTATGGAAAAATATGGTAGTTATCCTAACTATGAAAATGTAACAAATTATTTAAGGCAGCAGGTACCTTTCTTAGATCAGAGCTTCCTGAGTCAGGCTATGCAGAGTTTACAAATATACTGCTGTTTTTGTTTCTTTATTGAAGCATGTTAGAGTCTCTTGGGGAAGCTGATACAATGTGTTATGCCCCTGGTGTACACACACACACACACACACACACACACACACACACACACACACACACACACACACACACACACACACACACACACACACATATACATGCATATACATGATATTAAGTATCTCTCTTTTGCCCTTTCTTATATTTTCTGGCAGCAGTGTGAGTCCTTAATGGGCCATCTCATCTCAGAGACAGATATGTATTTCTTTGGCACACATAGTCCAATTACATTAGAGTTTTTGCACTGTGATTTGTCAAGTTCTCATTCTGTACCACTTAGCAGATATATCTGCTGCACTCTAATGTTCCACAGTGGTATCAGTGGTGTGATGATTCAGCAGTATGTACATGGACACATACATTTATAGAACGTTCCGTACTTTCTCTTTTGTGGTCTGAGGCTGAGAGTGCATTTCATACCATCATATTTCCTGATCAATAACTTCTTTACAGTGGTATGTGGTTTGTGTGTTACTGTTCCTACTGTGATTCCTGTGTCTCATGTTCATCTTTTATGGTATGGGTCACTTTCTTACTCTTCTTCATAAAAAAGTGGAAGCAGGTGGAACTTCTTTCTGCCAAGCCATTGGTCTGAGACAATGAAGAAAAATTCACAAATGAAAGATATGGATTGTTTTTGCAAAGCTAGCTGTTGTAAGGCTAGACTGCATTTGGATGCCTTAATGTAATTTAGTATTGGGAAATAATGGATTCATGTCAATCCATCAAAAGCAGCTTTGACAAATACAGATAAACTGAAAGCAGTTCACCAAAACTACCTTCAGCGAACATTAGAACAATTTTTTTTTTCCTTCGGGTACCCCCATGTGGAGGCACACCCCTCCACACACTCCCCCCAGAATTATATATTACAACTCCAAGGTAACACAACAGTTGAGGAAAAAGCAGTCTTCACTTTCATTGAAGGTGGTTTTGGTGAAGTAGCTTAGGTTTCTTTGCATTCGCTGAAATCACAAAAACCAGTAAAGGATCTTAAAGTTTTACATCAGCTTATTTTTTGTCTGCCTAGACTCCACCATAGAAACATTCATGAATTTTTTCATAGATGAGAAGCTCCAGTTGAAACAAAAAGTTCCTCTGAATGAGGCTTCAGCAAAAGACTTTTCCACCAATGAAGACCATTGAACAAACAACAAGGAGAGCTGGACAGTTGGTCCCATACTCCTAAAGAACTACCTGCTCTCTCTTTTTATAAGATAAATAAAGAAAAAAAAACTAGACTAAATTAACAAACCTTGCGCCCACAAGTACATCGAAGTAGAGGGGCCAGCAAAAGCCTGATACACCGGAGCTGTCACAGGACTCTGTTCAAAAGACCTCCACTATACAACCGCCCCGAGGTGATCCTCATTCTCTTTTAGGCTTAACCCTCCACAGGAGGTAAGTGAGAATTTCTGAATTAAATAATGAATTGTAAGCAGTGCACAAAAAGAAAGAACTACTCGTCACTGCTTCACCCTTCTGCAAACAGCATGTAATTCCAAAAGCCACATGAGAACATCAGAGACTTTATAAAGGGTAAGTAAAAATATAATGTACTACTTAGAAACAGTCATTCTGTTATCAGAGAGCTAGATCTGTCACACAGTAATAGTTCCTTCTTTCTTTGTAGTACCTACACTGCAGGCAAATATGCTGATGATAAAGGCAATGTCAGTACCTGCTACACATCCTGCAGGGAGAAAGTAACCAGCAAGCTGCTGTCATCATTATCATTTGGACCAGCTTACTAGAAGATGACTTGTAGTTACTTTGTGGAGAATGACCCAATGTTGACTATGAGTGTCCTGTGTGTATCACATATGTTTACACAGCCAGCATCAAAACCCCATTACACTAGAGAACATTGTCAGCTAACTACTGTATATACTTGTGTCTGGGATATCCCATCACTATATGGGCATACAATAAGCCTGTCCCAGAAAGTAGCCTCTGATGTCTTGAATGTTTTTCTAACTGCCATGTAGGGCTGTAACTGTGGGTCTGGGGGTTGCCCCGAATGCAAGTCATTTGGAGGTGAAGCATAGAAGTGCTTAGTGTTTATGAATGTAATCGTAGCAAGCTGCTTGCTGCAGTTTCTGACACTTTGAGAAGGCCTTTATTTTTCTTTTTTTTCATCAGCTTTGATTTGAGGAGGGTGCCAAATGACCTAGCTACAGGTGCCATGTGCCATGAAGCTATAAACTAAATAATCAAGTTTTATCAACACCAGACGGGTGTCCCTACAGTGAAGAAAATGTTGTATGAGGTGACACCCTCATCACTATAAAAGTTCCTTCTACAATTTATTTTTTCCTACTCTTAGTATTACAGATTGCTTTACCGGGAATAGGTCTCATTTTCTTAGCTCAGAAATCCAGGACAAAGCCAATAATAGATAGAGGCAAAGCCCTTAACATCACAGACAAGTCTTCTATACCAGTTTTATTTACTTGGAATGGTGATACAGTAATAGGATTTGCAGCAGATTATTTTTCCAGGTCTTTTGGGTTCCTGATACCATAACGGGAATGGAACCCATTCGTAAGTCAAAGTATTATTAAAGTTCATGAAATTAGTATTGTTTCAGTCTTTGATCTTAGCCAAAAGTGGTGCTCACAGCACCCGCAATGTGCTCAGAATAGACTCCTTCTGCAATTCATATGGAGTTACATGTATCAGTAGCATATCAAAATACGACTGTAAATTCTTTTTTATGAGATCCATTACACCTACTACTTCTGGAACTGTCTATGTACCTTCCACATTGTCCTCATTTCTGCCTGCAAATCTTGGTATCTTAACATTTTGTATCTCTCGATACATACGACACTTTAATCACTGAGTGTAGCCATTTCAGTTATTAATGCTACTTTTGTCTGCTTTTCATGGACTACTATATCTGGTTTTCTCACATCTATTTTTTGAGCTGTTGGTAATCAGTGATACCATGTAATTTAAACCATCATTTTGTATAATGCAACAGGCACACTATTATGCCTTTCAGTATACAGGCCCTCTGCCATTAGTGTATCTCACCCAGCAACAAGATGTGCAACAGCTCTTCTGTTTTACAAAACCTGAATTTGTCTGTTTCTCTGTCATGTTCAATGGCCTTTGTAAACCAATGTGTAAGTAGTTCACTGTCTTGGGGCCACAAATATTAACCTTTCATCTTTTGGTTTAATTTCAACTCTTCTTAATCATTTCCTGTCTCAGTTCCTGATCAACATGAGATTGTTTCTGGAGGTTTCTGTTCTTGCAACTATATTTATGCCTTTTCCACATTTCTTGCCTTCTCATCTGATCTTTCATCTTATATTCTTTCATTTGCTTTTTGGCACATTCAGTCACTGTCTGATTTTTATCTACTTCTGGTTTGGTTTCCATTCCTGCTTGACAATGATATGCTTCTGTTAAACTAACCAGGAAAGTCATCTTATACTTGTTCTTCTCATGTTTTTAAACTTTCACTATGTTTGGATCTTGTGAGGTCAGCAGACATGTATGCAGTCCTATGATTGCAGATCTATACATGTAGTTTCGAGGAGGCCCAATCCTACATCAGAACGGGGAATATATAATCTTGGTATATACTGATTTTTATAAATCAATCGATAAGCTTGAAGCATTTTTTTTGTTTTCCTGTCCAACTGATCCAGCACCTTTTGGGGCCAGTCAAGCACTACAAAACTGTAAGATAGAACAGGAAGAGCAAATTGGTTTATAGAGTGGACTTTGTTGCAAGATGTCAGAGCTGTTTCCAGCATTAATTTTAGTCTTCTAGAATATTCCTTACAAAGTTTTATTCACATTTGCTGATCTTTTATTGTCATTTTACCATCAATTCCCAAATATGTATACACTCCCTCATGCTGAAGTTCATTGATATCCCATTCCTGTCCCAGAGTGATATTTTCTTGGTACTGCAGTTTTCAGCTTTAAAGGTTGCTTTTGCACATTTATCAAGATCAAATGACATTCTTCTGTCATCTGAGAAAGTTTGGCCACTTACAGTTAGCTTTCAGTTTCTTGTCTGATGAACTAAACAGTTTTAAATCATTCACATAAAGAATATGAGAAGACTTTATACTTTGTTGTTCTGGGAGCCAAATTATGACCATGACCTAACCTGTTAAGTAAACAGCTTAATGAGTTAAGGGCAAGGCAAATGAGCAGTGGTGACAAGAAGACACCCAGGAATATCTCCCTTTGAAATTTTTATCCCTGGGATAATTTTTTTCCTTTATCATGGCTTAGCTGCAGAATGGTTTACCACTGTTTCATGGTCACTGTAATGTAATCAATCAATGCAGTGTGTATCTTTTTCATCTGTAAGCACTCCTTTATCCATGAATGTGGGATGCTGTCAATTTTTTTTGTAGTCTATCTTTGCCAAACTTAGATTATTCCCCTTTATACAATTCTACATAGGTTCATAGATTCATAGTTTGATACTAGGTTATTGGTCTAGAGGTCCTTATAAGCCTAGCCAAGAATTTCACCCATGTTCCTTTAAAGTCAGCACATATTTTCACTGTCCAGCAGGGACACAGGTGGGATCCCAGGTGTATATTTTCTGTTTCCTATCAAGTCGTCCAGATTCCTCTTAAAAATAGCTAGACAGGTTCTCTGCTTGACATGGAGAGGGAGTCTATTCCACAGATGGGGGAGGCTTTGCGACACAAATCTATCCCACCAGCAACTTCTATTAATGTCACAGACCAGGTTAAGGCCTTGCGTACAGGTTGCATGAGTGGAGTTTGTCTTACCAATATGCAGCAACTCCATCAAGGCTGGTTATGAAATGGTCTTGTATGCCAGAAACAGGTCACCTTTGAGCAGTCTGTATGTAATCCATTATGATTTTATTTAAAAACAAATGATCCTTTTTTTATATGACTTTCGTTTATTACCTTTTTTCTATTCCATGCTTGAGTTTTTTTCTAAATGGCTATAAACTTTGTTGACATCAATTCTAGTATATAGTTTATACATTGGTGGAAGGCAATTTTTTTTTTGTCTACAGTTTTAAGGATAATTTGTAGATTTACTCTTAAGAAGGAGTATTGTTTTTCCTGTTGTAAACTAGGTTGGCTACTGTTCAGGATGCACATATAAATAGTTCTTACTCAGGGCTAAAGCTTTCTATAAAGAGACTAATACTTTTAATCAGAAGTTAGGTAGTGCATCTGGGCCTGGAGTTTTAAATTAGAAACTTTTCTAACTTTTTTTCAATTTCTCTGGCTGGTACTTCATCCCATTTCGTATCCTGTACATTTGAAAGTTTTACTGTTTCTTTTACTTCTTCTATCCATTCAGCATCTTTGTTATATTCCACAGGGTCTTCATAGACATTTCTCCAAAATGTGCCTATTTCTACATTTTTGATGGTATTTCTGTTCCTTTTGCCTTGTTTCCCAGTTCTCTATACAACTTTTTTTGGTCATTGATGAATTGCTTATTTTAGTTTTTCTGCATGTGCTAATATCTATTATTTGCAAGAGTGCACTATAGATCCTAGTCTGTTTTGATACTGCATGTTGTTTTTATCACATCTAAGTATTTTTGTTGAGGTGTCCCCTCTTCTGTACTCTTATAACAGTGGCACTTCTTACCTTAATTGCATTATAGATTTCTCTATTTGAGGCTTCCATGATGGCATTTGATTTATTGCCTTCCTTTCCCTTACTGCCCTGTATTTTTGTGGTAAGATTTTATCTGTTATCAGAAATATGTAATATTAAAGAAACATGAACTCCATTCCACCAAGATGCTTAATATTAGAGTGTAATAGGGAACTAAGTTGGAAATAAAGCATATAGTGATACTGAGGTAGGTTGTGCACTTGTATTATCTCCCCTTTCTCAGTATTTAGAAACTGGGAAAGATGGTTGGATATTCCTGAACTTTAGGTGGGCTCCATAGGAGAGAATAACAGCTGCTAAGCTCTTATTATGATCAAACATTTTGAAAAAAATGTATGCATATAATAATATAAAGTATTAAGGTATTGCGAGGACCCAGTGCCTCTCATATTTTTTTTATGGTCCACTCCAAAGATGTGGAGTAAAGTCACCTGCATAACATGGAGCCTCAAAAATGGGTCTAGGGTGCTAACCATGAGTTCCATCCATGACAAAAGTTTTTCTGATGAATAAAGGTTCTCAAGGTATGTAATCATCACAGTTTTGGAATGTTAAATGCAGCCCAGGAAGTCCTAAGCTAACTGCTTTCCTTGGAGAATAAGGACTTCCTGTAGCACCAGAAGGAGAACACAAAAAAAACATTTTTTTTAATAGCTGCTAATATTTTGTGTCAGAAAAAGGCTCACCCAGAGGCTGTAATCTTTTCTAGAGACAGATGCAGGAGCTTTGGTCGATTTACATTAGCTACTGAACTACTGGATACAACTTTATTCAGTCTCCCTGAGTCAAAATACAGAGTTTGATAAGAAATCCTATACCTTGATTTTATGTTTGGAGTAATAAGAAGTCTTCCAATCACTAGTAAGTAAATTGATAGTATAGTTTGCCTCACTCTTTACCCTAATTTCCTTGCCAATCTGGGATAAAGTTATCATCCCACTTCATAGTACTGTAGGCATAGCTTATCTAGGGTAGTTTTTGGTTTTATATTTTATGCATTCTGTATCCTACATGTGATATTCTGTAGGTCCTCAAAGGATTTATTTCTTTTAGAATGAGAAACCTCCCTTTTGCCCGCCTATATTCCTCTTGTAGGTAAGCTAATTCATCCTCCCAAAGCCTCCACAGGCTACTGACCCATGATTACAGATGGGTATGAAGAAACCCTTTATATGCATTCCACAGAAAATGTAGCTGACAGTTTCCACCTTTGTGTATTTTTAGGAAATCTTTGCTGATTTTTATGTTATGATCTGGTATTGGAAATCAAGCCATTTTGTGCAATATGAATATTACCTCCATTACTTAGGTAGTCAGAAACTAAGTGGCAGCTTATTATGTCATGGTCTGAACATGGGCAGGGGGCCACAGTGAAGTCCAAATGAAAGTCTAGGACCTCATTGTCTACACAGATTCGGTCTATCCTGCTAAATATTCCATGTCTTGATGAATAATGTGTGCATTAAAAGGGTGTCATGGAATTATTGGCTCCCAGGACTATAAGGTATATTTCCCTAACCCATGTGCTTAAATGCTTTGTGACAAGGGACACATGAAAGGCCATTTTTGATGACATGTCTGGTGGTGCTGTTGTACAATAAAAGTCCCCATAAGGATGAAAGACTCCAAGCCATTGCCTGGATATGATTCAGCAGCTGCTTGATTATTTTAATCCTTAAGAGAGGATGTCTGTAAATAGTGAAGATTACACCTGCAAGCATTCCATCTGGGCAATGGAATTTATCTAAAACATAGATAGTATAATTGGATAGTTTTAATAAGATGGTTACTCCTTTCCTATTGGCTGAACTATGTGCCAAACAGATTGCTACATCACATCCTAAGGCTGCTAATTTTAAATGCTTCTGAGGCGACAGTTGCATTTCCTGAAGGCCAATAATATCAGGACAAAATGTTTTTATCCATCTGCTCAGATGAGCTCTCTTAATGGGAGGAACTTATTCCACTGGTGTTAATACTTAATAATTTCATTGAAAAAATAGCTTTTGCAAAAATATTATATTCCCCATGGAGGACTTTACATCTTATTCCTGGAAATCATTGCCTGTATATGTCAGCTACCCCCACAAAACAACCCTGAAAATTATGGGTGAGCTAAGTAAACAGTAAAGACTTTAAACAGAATAGTTCTATCTTATTACTAAGTAATATCTAAACATGCGGTGGTGGTGCTGCGGTAGCATTGTCACCTCAAAGTAAGATGTCCTGTTCGATTCTCAGCTAAAGCGTCTTCTGTGTGGAGACATGCGTGAATGGGCGTACCTTCATTGAAGGTTGTGCGTCAGGGCTGGCAACACGGTACGTAAAAATCTACTGCCAATCATTAGCGGACTGGAGTTCTGCTGCGGTGACCCCTAACTGGGAAAAGCTGAAAGATACAACAACAACAACATCAAAACATCTATGTAACAGTGAGTCAACACACAGCTAACTATAAAGTATGTATAACGAACAAACAGGATAACACTTGATGATTTAACTACATACAGTCTATGGAGTATATGCCCAAGGTTGGGGGGGGGTGTATCTACAGATGTCGCCTTTGTAAATAGACAGTAGCTAGAGGCTATCCAAAGACAAGACAATACTTTATGGACCATAAGTTCCTTGAAAGGCTCACAAAATCTTGAAATAAGTGCAAGCAATGAATTGTTAGCCTATGACTTTATAAATAAAACACCATTATACCATGTCCAAATACTTGCTAATTCAGCAGAAACAAAGACTGGCATTAAGTTTCATAGTTTTATAATGACCAATATAATAGACAATGTAATATGTATTTAGTTTACTCGGGTATATTCCAGCAAACAGAGAGGAAATCACACACACACACACACACACACACACACACACACACACACACACACACACACACACACACACACACATACCTGAGGCCCTTTTATATGCATGTACACATGTAGTCACAAGTATGCACACACCCCACTACTGTCTACTAAACTCTCTAACACTCTCCATTAATGTGATATCAACCACTGGAAGCAATGGATGAATGTGGTTTTGGCTGTGTTCATTGATATGACCTGCCATGGTAACTTGTGCAGACAGTCAATTTTCTGAATCACTCAGCTGTGTAAATGCCTTACCACGAGCATTTCTAGGGATGGGAAAGTGGACATGGTTATTTAAGATAGACTGCCCCCCCCCCCCCCAGAATGTCTCAGCATTTGCAGTAGGCTGTAGAGACAGCCTGGCATGGTGCTGTACCACTTCAAGGTAAAATTCTCTGGTAGGGCTGTCTCTGAATCAGAAATGGTTACCACAAGGGGTACACCAGGCTTATGCCTCACAGTAACCTTTTGGATTTGGCCTCTATTATAGTAGGAATTAGGAAATGTAGAAGATGAAGAACAAGGTATATTGTCCCTCATTATTTTCTCAGCCACATAAATTTCTTTCTATAAAATAGTGCCAATTAAATGTAATTTCCAGCCCACTAAAAAGTCTATCTACAGTTACAAGGCTCTTCCTGTATATGTCAGCATTATCCTGTTTAATTGCATTTGTTTCAAAATGTACTATGCATTCTGTACTAGGTAATTATTAGTAAAAACCAGATCAGTATTAATGTAATTGCTATTCAATTGAATTGTATTTCTTTTTTCCTCTATTTTGATTTTTTTGTCCTTATGTTTATATTTACTATAGATTTGTAGATTTATTTTCCTCTGATTTGCAGTCTTGTTATTATTAGTCATTTACATACTGCACTCAAGTTGAATATCAGTTGCACATTAATGTATGTATTTTACAGCTGCATATATTAATTATACCAGTTTTCTTTGTGCCTAGGTCATGGGTGAAAAGGTTATTTTGGTGGTCCTATTTGTCAGAAGTTGTACAGGCTGTACCTTGGAGGCATTGGTGCCATTGGTGGCATCTCACAAGAGTAAATAAGTGAGGTGTGTTGCCACTTGGCATCAGGCACAGGTGGGTTTGCTATTGCTGCATCTGTATGCATCCTACTGCACTTCCCCTGCTACCTCTATAACGACATCATCTTCGCCCTCTGGCAATTAACATTTGTATTGATCAATCGTATGTTTATAGCATGGGTGCTAAGAGTGCTATTCGTTAATGCAAGCATGTTCCTAAATGGCACTTTTATTCTGCAATGCCGTGCATTATATACCTGAGGTTTATGTTAAATGCATGATGCCTGCTTGTGTGTCGTGAGTATATACACACACAACTTTATTTTTTTCATACTTGAAGCTATAAGTGTAACTGTTCTAGTTATGCAGGGTATGCAAGCATGTACAGATTCCCCATTCTGTACCCCATTGTCTTTGCTACATCTACATTTTAGATACACAGTCATTGCAAATGTTCCTTCTTTGTGTTTTCTAAATAGACCCCATTTAGTTTCTTCTTCATCTCTTGCTCTTTGTGCATCCTTTTACATTGACCACCCTCCTTGTCCTCCTTGTCCCCCCATCTGCTTGTGCTACTGCCAGCCTTGTTTTGTGGTCATTGTATCTAGTTGCTGTCTGTTAGCTTATATGTACGTTTTTCAGTTCCCCATACATTTCATTTTTTTTATCCCTCCTTTGTCCTCATAAATATAAAATGGGATTTTACTCACTGGAAAGAATATTCATTTCCTCTCCTGAACTCTTCCCCTTTGACTGTCCTGTCTAACTTCCCTACTACTGTATTCCTTTCTGTCCTTTCACTCTCTGTAAACATTGCTTGAATTGTTCCCTGTGTTGTCAGCATTGCTACCCCATGTCCTGTATTCTCATTATGTAGAATCTCAATCCTATGCTAGAGAATTAATAAAAAGGCCTCATTCTAGCCACAATAAAATGCCTCACTGTCCTCAGCACAGCTGTAGATAGCTGCATTATATATGTTCCTAGTTGTCCACAAATTTTTCATAATGGAGTACTGTGAAGTCTTGAGGTGAGCATTTTTTCTTTGACTTGAGAATTCTTTCTTTTGTAGTCAGATGACTGATTTATATATTCATAGCCATTTATATCTTGGACGTGTTTTTTATTGCAAAGCAGAATCCACAAAACCCCACATGCCTTTCTCAAATTCAGTCCTAAATTTTTAAACTAATGCCTTAAAATAAATAAACATTTCTATTTTTGCTGCTGAGTAACTTACTTTTAAACAATGTGCTTCTGTACAGAAAACTAATCCTTCTTTGTGGGGCTTGTGATTATGCAGTTCAACTATGCCATTGTGATTATTTTGCTGCTTGTGTATCTCTGCTACCTGCTACCTTTAAACTACAACAAAAAGAAAAAAAAAAAAATCTTGCTTTGTTCCCACTTTCTGAAAGTTAAGAAAGTTCAGTTACAGATTTGCTGTTCTGAACCGTTTGGAAGTTTTAGAAAGCCAGTGCTTGCTTGGGCTAAAGGGAAGTCTCTGGGTTTACCAGTGGGAGCGGTTAACACTGAACAGCCTGCCTGTCCCTGGAGGAGTGGTTACTACCTAGAAGCTGTAGTTTTATTGGCCATTTTGGGTCACTTCTAAACTCCTTGATCTCTCTCTCTTAAAACCAGGCTGCCTCGTGGTTTTGGCGTCTTTTCAGGCTTGCTCATTGTTACTGAAGCACCTACCAAGAGGAGAAAATGCTGAGAGAAGAAAAGGAGCCACTTTTGTGATTTTAAGTATTTTCTTCTGATTTTTTGTTAAGTTTTACTGCTTTGCCACCTACTTTTTGGCATTTTCCGGCTTGCTAAAGTTTATATCTGTAACAGTAACAGTACTTGGAACACATCTAGAGCCTGTTTACTGCATTTCCTGTGTTGCACTTAATTTAAAATAGTTTTTTCTCTAAAAACTGCATTTTACCTGATTTTGGCCTAGCACTCAAGTGTGGGGTCATTTATTGCACTGTTGTGATTATTTTGCTGCTTGTGTATCTCTGCTACCTTTAAACTACAACAAAAAGAAAAAAAAAACAAATCTTGCTTTTTTCCCACTTTCTGAAAGTTAAGAAAGTTCAGTTACAGATTTGCTGTTCTGAACTGTTTGGAAGTTTCTAGAAGGCCAGTGCTTGATTGGGCTAAAGGGAAGTCTCTGTGTTTACCAGTGGGAATGGTTAACACTGAACAGCCTGCCTGTCCCTGGAGGAGTGGTTACTACCTAGAAGCTGTAGTTTTATTGGTCATTTTGGGTCAATTCTAAACTCCTTGATCTGTCTCTCTTAAAACCAGGCTGCCTCGTGGTTTTGGCATCTTTTCAGACTTGCTAGTTGCTGCTGAAGCACATACCAAGAGGAGAAAACGTTGAGAGAAGAAAAGGAGCCACTGTTGTGATTTTAAGTATTTTCTTCTGATTTTTTGTTAAGTTTTACTGCTTTGCCGCCTACTTTTTGGCATTTTCTGGCTTGCTAAAGTTTATATCTGTAACAGTAACAGTACTTGGAACACATCTAGAGCCTGTTTACTGCATTTCCTGTGTTGCACTTAATTTTAAATCATTTTTTTCTCTAAAAACTGCATTTTACCTGATTTTGGCCTAGCACTCAAGTGTGGGGTCATTTATTGCACTGTTGTGATTATTTTGCTGCTTGTGTATCTCTGCTACCTTTAAACTACAACAAAAAAAAACAAAAAAATCTTGCTTTTTCCCACTTTCTGAAAGTTAAGAAAGTTCAGTTACAGATTTGCTGTTCTGAACTGTTTGGAAGTTTCTAGAAGGCCAGTGCTTGCTTGGGCTAAAGGGAAGTCTCTGTGTTCACCAGTGGGAGTGGTTAACACTGAACAGCCTGCCTGTCCCTGGAGGAGTGGTTACTACCTAGAAGCAGTAGTTTTATTGGCCATTTTGGGTCAGTTCTAAACTCCTTGATCTCTCTCTCTTAAAACCCTACAACTCTGTTTTTGTGCAGTTTTGCACACTGAGCAGTGTCGGGCAGCGCCGCCTAAACAGGTGTAAACTATTCCAGACTCCACAAAGTCTGCTCTTCACTTTTTCCCTTAGAACTGTTCAAACTCTCAAAGCAATCACTCTATTCTCTTTCTAAAGCCCTGCACTTGCTCAGCTCTTATAAGGAAACACTAACTAACTAAAGCACTACACCTTCCTTGACTTCTCATAAG
Source organism: Protopterus annectens (assembly GCF_019279795.1). Lineage (NCBI taxonomy): Eukaryota > Metazoa > Chordata > Ceratodontiformes > Protopteridae > Protopterus > Protopterus annectens. The sequence continues at coordinate 663,900,621 of NC_056744.1, forward strand.
TATTAGACTCCCGATTAGTCCTTCCTGATCAAATGAAAAATCAGTTCCCTTCCCTAATCTGATCAGTAAAAAAAACAGTTCCCTGTACTAATCTGTTATGTCCAAGGGTCAGTTTCAAGCTTACTCTCCAGTCCAGCTGGTGAATCTGGGAATTTTGAGGCAATGTTACAATTGCCTTATGTACGCAGACAACCCTCTCCACCTTCCAACAAACTCTAATACATGTGAGGGATGCAGTTACACAGACAAACTGGAGGCAGAGCTCTCTCAATACAAGACTGGCACAGTCAGTCAGCAGGAAATGGTAACCACCCACACCACAAATCCAGTCTCACACAGACCTATTGCATCTGCATACCCAACACATAAACACACAAAAACATACTCGGAGGCTCTAAATAAAAATCTGCCTAAACAGCAAAGACCTCCTAAGCAGATATCCAAGCAACAGCCACCCCCTCAACAATACCCACAAATCACATATCTCACAAAATCAGTGTGCCTCACAGTCACAGCCCATAAGGCCAAACAACACACCAAATACACTTGTTATAGGGGACTCTATTGTCTGGCACACTGACGTCCCACTCACCAGACTGAACAAGGAGAAGATCACTGTAAGCTGCCTGTCGGGTGCCAGGATCCACCACATAATGCAAGCACTCAGGTCACTCCAAAGCAAGTACAAGTATGACTCCATCATTGTCCATGCTGGTGTGAATGACCTGAGATGTACCTCCCTGGACTACATGAAAAGAGACATAGAGGAGCTCTCTGACCATGTAGCTCAGGCTGGTATGTCCCTGACCTTGAGTAGCATCTTGCCTTCACCAAGAATGATGCCACAGTATAAAGACAAAATGATCAGTTTCAACAGTGTCTGTCAGCCTGGGATGACATGCTCAACAAGCCACGTTGCTTCACTAGGGATGGCTTGCACCTGTCACCCTTAGGCTTTCATATACTGGCCAAGGCTCTTGGCACCCCCATAGTGCCTTTTTTAGGCAAGGCTCAAAGGACAAACCCACCTCCATAGACAACCCAAAGATAAAAAAAACTAAAGTTAATGCTGCTCAATGCCAGAAGTCTAAACCTCAAGATGCACGCACTCGAGACTCTCCTCAGTATGGAGAAAATCGATGTCTGTGCAGTAACAAAAACCTGGTTCAAGGCTCCTGAGAGCACCCCAGCACTACCAGGTTATAACTCATACCATGCTTTTCGGCCCCAAAACTCGGACCGAAGCAGAAAATGAGGGGGAGTATCTATATTCATCAAAGATACCTACACCTCTAGGTTAGTGGCACTGTACGAAGCATCGGAAACCATCCATGTGCAACTAACAGCGGGCAAAACTGTCTTTCAGTTTGTAGCCTGCAACAGAACACCCTCCCTATTACAGGAACCCCACTTGGCATTCCTGAGAACACTGGCGTACAGCTACAGTGGTCCCACCTCCATATGAAGGTCTCTCCAAACACTATGTTATTGGGTGACTTCAACTACCCAAACATTGATTGGGAAAACTACTCAAGCCCAAACACCTTCACCCAATGGTTCCTTGAATTTATAAACTCTAATGCAATGAAACAACTGGTCACCACTCCCACAAGAGGGAACAATATATTGGACCTGGTCATCACCAACATGGGGACTCTATGTTCCACACCAGAGGTAAACCCCTCATTGGTAAGATCAGACCATAAACAAATTTCCCTGGGCATCCATATCCCGTCCCCATACACAGCCAAGGAAATCACTGTAAAGAATTTCTCCAAAGCCAACTTTGCACTTCTCAAGACTGAGGTGGAATCCTTCAAAGCCTCTGGGCCAGAGGATAATACAGCCCAATCCGCAGAATCCTTTACAAATGCATTCTATGAGCACCTGCAGGAATGCATGGATCATGCTATCCCAAATAAAACCAAGACTCACTCCTCCAAAAACAGGAGACCGGTCTGGTGGACCCTGGCCATAAATAAGCTATACAACAAAAGGAGGAAGCTACTACATGACAGAGGAAAATCCCAAAAAGGGAAGGCATCTCTGATCAGTATTAGCAAGAAACTTCGATCCCTCATAAAATCATCAAAGGCCAGTTTCGAAAGAAAAATTGCCCTAGACACTAAAGATAATCACAAGGCCTTCTTTAGTTATGTCAGAAACATGAGCGGAAACTCCCAGATTGCTCTGAATTGTTGCATAACGGTACAAAATATACCGAACGTACAGACATAGCCAACATCCTGGCAGACAGATTCAGTGCAAACCTCTCCCCCCCTTCCCCCCCAAAGGAGAAAATGCCTATCCCAACTGAATGTAACCTCCCTGACATCACAGATGCACAGGTGAAAGCTGCCCTCTCCAAATCAAAAAACACAGCATCTATGGGACCGGACGGTGTCCCAGGCTGTGTCTTACACGAGCTCCAAGAAGAACTGAACCCTCATATTAAGTCACTGTTTAAACTTAGCCTTACTACAGGATATGTACCCAAAGAATGGCGTACAGCTACAGTGGTCCCACTCCATAAAGGTGGTGTGACAACGGACCCCAGAAACTATCGCTCCATAAGCCTGACTAGTCTGGTCTGTAAAGCTATGGAGCGTGTTATCATGGAACTAATAAACAAAGACATTGGGAGCATCCAGACACTGGACCCTTCCCAATTTGGCTTTGTTAAGGGCAGATCTTGCCTCTTAACCCTAGTTGATTTCTTTGAAACAGTTACCAAAGCCATAGATGAGGGCAAGCTAGTCCACACAGCCTAGCTGGACCTTGCAAAAGCCTTCAACACAATACCCCACTCGGGCATCATAAATAAGCTTACCAGCTTAAATATCAACCCCTATATCACAAGATGGGTTGCAAACTGGCTCAGAGATAGAACCCATATGGTCAGAATCACAGGTGCCATGTCCGAATCCAAACCAGTTATAAGTGGCGTCCCACAGGGCTCAGTTCTAGGACCTCTCTTGTTCAGTATATACTTCTCTGAGGTTCAGGCTAACACAGGGGGATTATGGTTCGCAGATGACTGCAAACTGGGGGCCATAATTGAATCTCCAGCTGACAAAAGCATCCTACAAAAGGGTCTCACAGAGACAGATGCTTGGTGCCAGAACCACGGCCTCAAGCTAAATGCTAAAAAGTGCATAGTCATCCCCTTTGGGAAAAACAAGGTGCCCACAAATTACCACATAGGTGGTAATCCATTGGCACGGAAGAAGTAATTAGAGATTTGGGGACCAATGTAGATAGTAATCTCTCCTTTGATAATCATGTTGCCAAAGTGGTTAGAAAGACCTTCTATATAGCCCACCTTATCACGAAAGGGTTCGCATCTAGATCAAGAGAGGTCATTGTGCCCCTCTACTTGTCACTCATCAGGCCCATAATTGAATACAATGCCCCTTTTGGGATGTACCTTACCCGACACCTGCAGCAACTGGAGAGACCCCAAAAGTACCTCACCAAGAGGATCATGGGCTACAAACAGATGTCCTATGCAACTCGACTAAAGAAACTCCAGCTCTACTCAGTTGCTTACCGCCTACTCAGAGGTGATCTATGCCTGACATACAAAGCCATGTCAAACCCAGAATTAATGGACATGCTCCACCTCAAAAAATCCAAGTCCCTTAGAGCTACATGCTCCAGGGACCTAAACCTCAGCACAAAAATAAATAGGACATGCTGGAGGGACAGATTCATTTTCCAGAGGCTCCCCTCACTCTGGAATAGAATCCCAATTCATGTTAGACATAGCCACTTGCTGACCCTCTTCAAGCAAAATTTGGACGCGTGGATGCGAAATCGCAAATTCACCCCTGGGATCTCTCCTGTGTCCCTGCTAGACAGAGGCACAGTAAACTAATCTTAAAAGGGTACCTTCTGTGACCTACTTTACAGAGGCACAGTAGGCTAATCTAATAGGGAGGCAGAAGTCAAATACACTCTGGCTAGGCTTATGAATGCCCTAGGGCAGATAGCCTAGTATCTACCTATGAACCTATGAACCAAGGTCATTGTCTAGTCAACATTCAACAGTATTCATAGAGTTATGTGTTTTGCAAGATTTATGGTATCTTCAGTATATACTTGCCAGGTTTTTGGGTATCATGAAATCTTGATGAGGGTTTTGATAGCATGTGCTTGACACTGGTCTTGCAGGAATCTTTTGCAAATGTATGTCAATATAAAGTTTTGATAACCCTTACATAAAAAGAACAATGTTGTGTTCAATAAACAAAAAATATTTTTCATTATGGCTGAACAGTACCACACTAAAACTTGAATTACCTAGTGTAAACTTTTGTGACTTAAGTTCAAAAAGGATTCTCTGAAAGTGCATTTCCATGTCATTTATTAAGTAAAGTCTTCATATATCAAATGTTTATAGCCCTTAGCATTAAAAATCATAAAATCACTTCTTACCACCTCACAGAACTTGCAAATTAATTCTTTTGAAGTGTAACTTCTTAATTAATTCAGCAATACCTTTGCCAGCAAATTTTTCATGAACTCTTTCACCCAAGTTCTTTGTTTTTTTTTTTAAAAACAAGTTTATTGTTTTTAACATACAAAATAAATATCATAACAATTTTATACAAGTAATTAAAATAGAAATGGTTATAACATTCAATAAAATAACCAAAGTGTTTACAAAGACATCCACTACAAATCAAATCAATTAATTAAACTAAAATACCATGCTATTGAAGTTAAGATTTTTTTAACAGATTTTGTAAAGTATCCCATATAATATAATAAGATGTTTTTCTAGTAGTTCTTGATTTTATTGTCATCAATTCCATATGGCACACTACAGTCATAACATTTTTAAATTCATTAAATGAAGGAGGAGTATCTGAAATCCAATTTCTGGTTATTATTTTTCTAGCCACTGCTAGAATAGACCATAACAAGGGAAGCTTAACTTTTTTAACACTTTGAGGAACAGGAGTGTTGAATAATATAAGTGATTTAGAAATAATGAAATTATCTGTAAAAAGAGCCTGCAAAAAATCATTGATTAACTTCCAATATTCCTTCAATTTTATACAGTCATAAAACATATGTGCCCAATCAGCATTAATTTCTACATTACATCTTTTACATAGATTGTCTTTATTATTTATTTTATTCATCGTCAAAGGTGTATAGAAGGATCTATGTAAAAATTTCCAAGTAAAAAGTCTCCAAATAATGGAAGAAGTAGTTTTATAAGCAGATTCCAATATATATTGTTTATCTTGTTGGTTTGGTGATTCACCATTAATGGAAGTGAAATAATTCCAATAGGTATCTACACTGTAATAAGTTTCTTCTCTGATAATTTTATGTATGTATGAAAGCTTACCTTTATCAGAAACTTTATGTTGTAAATTTAATATCAAGTAATCAATCAGTATTGGAATAGATTCTTTAACTGTTATAGACATTAAATCAATTTTATTAATAAGATGTTGTCTAAAGGTCTGAACTTCTAACCAATAAGTTTCTCTCAGATCAAATTCTTGTTTTAAGAAGTCTAAATTTTTAACTTTATTATCAGATAGCAACTGATACCAGTACTTTAGATAATTTTCTGTGACTAAAAGAGTTCTTTCAGAAGTGGTTGACAAAAGCATACCTTGTGTATACATTATAGGGAATAGAATAAAATTCCATTCCTTATACTTAGGATGCATGAATATACAATTACGATAACTAATAATAATGTTTAATGGATAACTAACTATATATTTTGGTGTAATAGGTGAAGTACAAAATTTTTTTAGTAACCATAACATGGAGTTATTTACAGTAATATTTTTATGTGTTAAAGAGATTTTCATGAAGTGAATGCTAATTAGTTCCCAGTAATCTTTCCATTTTGCAACATATGACTGATCTATTAACAAAGTGATAACTTTTATAATAGAAGAGATAGTATATAAGTTGAAGTCTGGAAAAGAAATGCCCCTTGAGACCAGCTATTAGTATGTTTCTTTAATGCAATCCTAGGTCTATTAGGTGCCCATAAGAAATTTAACATTAGTGTATTCAATTTCTTGATAATTATTTTTGTAGGTGGGAGTATTATTGATTGTATTAAGTATACTATCTTAGGGAATATTATCATTTTAATAATTGTAAGTCTCTCTTCCATAGTAAAAAACATATTATTCCAGCTATTGAAAAGATTTTGTATATTAGGAAGACAGGTACTATAATTATTATGTATAATAGATTTGATATCTTTAGTTAATATTATACCTAAGTATGTTATCTGACCTGAATTGGGTATATATTTACTAAAATCACTAATGAGGATATTTTTTCGTGTATATATAGGTAATATTTTAGTTTTTTCTTGATTGAATATTAAACCAGAAATATTTTTAAAATTCATCATTTTATCAAATAGGGACTGCATAGAAGAATTAGATCCTGCTGACGTAATTAGAACATCATCTGCAAAAAGTTGAATTTTAGATGTTGTATTTTCATCTATATCAAATCCTTCTATATCAGTACTGTTTCTGATCAGATTAGCCCAAGGCTCCATTATTAAAGTAAATAATAATGGAGAGAGTGGACACCCTTGTTTTGTACCTTTTAAAATGGGTATTTTTTGTGAGACATATGTTCCTATCTTAATGTAAGCCAGTGCTCCTTTATATAAATGTTCAATTAGATTTACAAATGCATCTGAAAAGTTTGTGCACTTCAGTAAGATAAACAAGTAGTCCCAACTTACTGAATCAAATGCTGAACTTATGTCGAGACTAATAAGTGTTAAATCTTTCTTTCTCCTATTTGCAAAATCAATTAACGTTAGAGTTCTCCTTATATTATCAAAAGTATTTCTATTTACAATGAAGCCTGTCTGGTCTATATCTATAATGCCTGGGATGATTGTCTTCAATCTATCAGCAAAAATACTCATAAACATTTTATAATCAACATTAAGTAATGAAATAGGTCTATATGAAGTGCATCTAGTTGGATCTTTATTGGGTTTTAAAATTGGCGAAATAAATGTGTATTGCCAAGATGGAGGAGTTATTAACTCATTTTGGGCCAAAATAAAAACCTTATGTATTAATGAGTATATACTTTTAGAAAGAATTTTATATATCTCTGTATAATACCATCATTACCTGGTGCTTTGTTTGATTTAAGCTTGTTTATTTGTGTAACAACCTCTGTATATGAAATATTTTTATCCAATAGTTTAGTCTGTTGTTTATTAAGTTTTTTATTCATGTTTGTAGTTATAAATTTCTTTATTTTATCTTTAGGTTCCATGTTAATGTTATTATGATTAATTTTGTGAAAGTGATTTCTAAATTCATCTAATATTTCTGGTAGACTAGAAACATTCTTCTTTTTCCTTAGAGAGAAAATTTCTTTGATATGATTTTGCTTATTCAACCTTTTTGTTTTATTTTTAAGTCTGTGTAAGTATTTGGGACTTATTGAGTAAGACAAAACTTGTATTTCTAAAGTTATTTTAACTTTATGAGTTAAAATTTCTTTGTATTTCTCTTTAGTTTGTTTATTTCTTCAATGACTTTTTGTCCATAATATTTTCTTTATTATTATGCTTATAAGAGTCTAATTTACTTTGAATATCTAATAATTCCTTATCCCAAGATTTCCTTTTATTATTATACCATCTGATACTTTGTCCATATAGATATGATTTTAAAGCATCCCAAACATAAACAATGGAGACTTCAGGAGTATTATTTATGTCTAAAAAATGTTGCACTTCTGAAAGTATATAATCTTTATAGTCTTTTAGTTGAGTTAAGTATGCTGGTATCCTTTTGATCTGAACATTGTGAGTACTTTTTATCATGAACTCAAAGACAATTGAATTATGATCTGATATAGGACACGAAATGATTTTAGAATTAATTAATTCTGTTACCATCTGGTTAGAAATAAAGACTCTATCTATTTTTGAATAAGTTTTATATCTGTTAGAAAAATAGGTGTATGGTAATGATTTTGAGTCTATCTGATTATTAATATATATCATTCAAATGATATGAATTAACAAAATCCTTTAAATGTTTTGCATTAGATGTAATTTTCCTTTTTCCTATAGTAGTAGTATCTTTTTCATGTAGGATACAATTAAAGTCACGTGCTAAAATAATATCTCCTATATACAATGATATGATCTTATTAAGATGGTATTTCACTGTATTAATACAAATTCCTGGTATCCAATATACATTGATTAATGTATATGTCTTTCCATTAATTTGTATTGTAACCATACAAAACATTCCTTTATCATCTTCATAAGACTTAATAGTTTTAGGTATGGGCATACTTTTATTCCATAAAATAGCCACTCCTCTTTTTTCTGAGTGTGTTCTGAACTAACTAAGACTGTATATTTATTAGTGGCTAATTTATCAATATCCTTTTTCAGGAGATGTGTTTCTTGAAGGAATACTAAGTTGGCCTTATGTAAATTAATGTATCTCATTAAGCTTGCCCTTTTACATGGATTATTCAGTCCATTAATGTTTAAAGAAATTCCTTTTAGAGAAGTCATTTGGCATTTTTTAAACATATAAAACTTATAATCAGAATAACAATTAACAAAATAAGTGATGTTATATCTCTAGGTGTACCTTTAAATATAGCTGTATTTATTGAAACTCTTATGGGATTTTGTATAAGCTTCATTTTTGCTTGTAGTGACAATGAGATTATAAAATGTATTGTGGATGTCAGAACTATATACAAACAACAGTAAACAGAAGAAAATAATATAAGGATTAAACCTTGCACCCAGCCTGGAGTTAAAAACTCCAACTTTGAGTAGCACATACCACTCAAGTTATCCCCCTACCCTAAGCAGCAGTACCTCAGCTGCCACCTTATCAATTTAATACTGGTTATTATTAACTAAAGTTAACCTCTTTCAATTAGATTATCTAGTAAGACAAAGCTAAACATTTGGTAAATCAGCATCATATAAATAAATAGGAACTTTTAGAAACAATTCATACTACTATGTACATCTATTTAGTATAATACATTTATAATCAAATAGCATTCAAATAAACTTGATATTGGGAACCGAGAAGAGAGAGAAAAAGAAAAGAAGAGAGAAGGAGAGAGAAAGAAAAAAAAAAAAGGGGGCATATCTACATATTAATTTATTCAAAGTTTGTAAAAATAAGTTCTTATATTCATTTAGAGTCAATAACTTAGGCTATTATGGTTCAGACATTACATATATTAGGATATTCCTATTTTCTGTCAAAGAAATGCAGTTAACAGCTTCTAAAAAACTTTAAATTACTTGCATCAAAGCTTTCTTCTCATACTTATTATTGCCAGTTAAATAAAATATTTATGTTCATAAATATGGTTACAAATCATACTGCATAGCTATGTAAATTCCCAGATATACTTAAATCATTGTGAAGAAAGCCATCTGTATTTTATATATCTGAACTGCTGCTTTAAAATATGTCACATGACAACTTCTTCTAAGATAAAATCATAATGATATTTATGCTTGTCAGTTAGATAAGTCAAATGAATTGTAGTATTATATATGTTTAAATCATAAGTATTTACATACATTATTATGTTGCAGTCATGTAAACTTTCAAAAACATATGTATATATGTTTTACTTTCTATGCCTTCTAAAATATCACACTTGCTTACTATGGCATACTGAATCATTTAAAATCATTATAACTTTCATATTTTATAAATTATAACATAAATAAGTAAGTAGTTATAAAAAATAACTCACAGTTAAATGTTATAGAGTTCGTTTTTCATTGCAGAGTCACATTTGCAGCAGTTCTACTTCCTGGTAGAGTGTTCTTCTTGAATCTGCAATGTGTCAGTGTGAATTCAGGGGTTAAAGTTCAAAATGACTGCATTCAGCTTCTCTGTGTGTATTCTGAGTGTTGAATCTTTTAAAACAACTTGAGGACACTATTCACGAGGTAACCCACATCCCAAATTGTCTCTCTTAACATTCTGGTGGGAATTTTAATAAATGCAAGTGACTGACATTCATTTAGCAGTACAAATGAAACTAAACAGAGTAAAACCTTCGCGAAGTATTTTACAAGTTATTACAGTCTCTATGACAGTGAAACTAAGCCCACAGTTATTAACATATAATACAACTAATTTTTTATGCCCCAATTCATTTTCTTATACAAATCTTATTATATACATGTATCAGTATTATCAAAAGCATGTAAATGTACTTATATGAAAGAAAAAGAGAGAGAGAGAAAAGAAAAGAAAGAGAGTAGAAAATAAAAAGAGAATGAGAGAAAAGAAAAAAAGGAAGCTATAAAGAGTATCTACAGTGAAATATTACTTGCTGTTTATATTAATAAAGATAGATATGAAACATATTATTTACTACTATTTTAGTTCTAATTATTTGTAATTAAATCATGACAAATTATTTGTAAACATGTATAAGCAATAGAATCATGGTAAAATAATTAGCAACAGTATTTAAACAGCATATATTTTTTTTTAAAAACTAATAAGTTATTATTTCACTTATCATATTTTCATCATACTTCTCTCCCTGCCCTCCCCCACCCTTCACTGAATGCATAGTTTAAAAAGAATGCCATTATTTAAAACAAGAAGAGAGAGAAGAAAAAAAAAAAAGAAAAAAATGTATCAAATTACTAACCTTGGGTCTCTTTATCACAAAGAGAAACAAGTTGATTGATAGCTTGTTATTTGTTCCTCAGATATTTTGACTATTTATGAAACAAAAACAGTTCTTTGTACACAGAAAATAACTTTGATTAAATCTTTTTAGAATATTTGTGGCTATCTGGAGATGCAGTAACTGTATTTGAAGAGATTAATAGTGAAGAAAAAAGAGAGAGAGAAAAAAAAAAAGAAAAAAACATAGAACGTCATTTGTTTTTTAGTCTTTTTTCTTCTCTGAAGTCTTCCAAGAAGCTTCTGTTGCCAACCTCTTTAATGAAGGACTAGCCCATTCCATTTCCTCTATTTTATCCAAAATCTTATTTTTTTTAATATACAGCAATGCAGAGTCTAAGTCTTCAAAAATTCTAGGGCCATCAGGTAGAAAGATTTTTAGTTTGGCAGGAAACAGAAGGTAGGTTTTAAACTGTGCTTTCTTAAGCTCTCTTATTAATGGCAGAAAAACTTTTCTTTTAGTTATTACCAAGGAAGAATAGTCATTGTCAAAACGCACAGTTGCCTCATTAATTTTAACAGGTGCTTTAGCCCATGCAGATTTAAGTACCATCTCCTTGTCATAGGATGATAGAAATCTGACTATAACTGATCTAGGATACTTTTTGTTAGAGTTAAAATTAGATATGGATCTATGGGCTCTTTCAATACCAAAAGAAAATGCTTCTGACAAGTCTAAAGATTTGGGAAGCCAAGTATTTAAAAAAGAAGTAATATTGTTACCTTCTATATTTTCTGGCAGTCCAAAAATCCTAATATTATTGCGCCTAGATCTATTTTCCAGGTCATCAAGTTTAGTTTGTAGATGTGTGTTCTGATTCAGCAAAAACTCAATGTTAATTTCTTCTTCCTGGATTCTATTCTCCATGTCATTAACAGTCTCTTCTATGCCTGTAATCTGAGTCTTCTGTTGTTGCAAGTCTAGATGTAACAAATCTATTTGTTTTGTAGTTTTTTCTATGAAGTTATCAATTTTAGTATCCAGTTTGTCCATTTTGGTAGTAAGTTGCTGAATTGTAGATATCAGAGACTGAAGCCCTTTCTTGATGCTGGAATCCTGAGAATTTGTCTTACTGGAACTCATTTCAAACAAAGGTGCTGACATAGAAATTTCCAAAGTGTTTTCTGACAGGAAAATTATTGAAATTTTCTTTCTTTTTTAGATATTATTCAAGAAACTGATATTCAAAACGTATTTAGAAAGAAAATTATTTCATAAATTAATTTTTAAAGTAATTATTTCCTGTTAGTGCTGTGAAATTGGTGGAGCTGAAGAAATCTGCTGCTATCCTGTGTTCATCCTTGGCCACGCCCACCAAGTTCTTTGTTTTTTGAGACAAAGACAAGATGGGATGTATCATTGGCACAGATCAGAAATATGTAAATGAGAGAAATATTTACATCTCTGCTGAATCCCTAGGACATATCAATAAATTCAGTTTTCTGTTAAGCAGTATCAAATCAAGAGAATGGTGCATTTATTATCAGTAAAATCGATTGGAGTATACTATGTGACTCAGTTTATAATCAGACAGCAAGAAAATGGTTTATTTGCTGCTTCATGTTGCATGGATTCTGAATGTCATTTAAGATGAGGTATTGACATTGCTTCCATCAGCAAATCTCAAGTTCTATGTCTCCTTACTTGTATATTTTTCTCCTGGTCTTGTTATTGACTTGTTTTGAGCTTGGGGGAAATAGTGTTTTCATCGAGAATCAAGTTTTATTTTGATTAAGCTGCATATTTCACACATAGGGCAGATTTATGATAAACCATATTTCATAGTTCACAAGCCTACCGCATTCCAATTCTGGCTCTAAACAGCTGGAGATTTCAAAGTATGGATTTGTCTGTGGGCCAATGCATTGGTAATATTTCTCAACTTTTTCCCTTCAATTTTGCTCACTCATTTATAAGAAATACTGATGGTATAAATTACTTAAGCATTGTCTTACCTTTTGTCCCCCCAAAAAAATGCTAGTTTTGAAATCACTTTTGCCTCACAAATATTTGGTTCTTTTTATTACTACATTCTTAAGATTATCGTTTACTGCTGTTCTTAGCTTCATCTAATATATAAATGGCTCTGAATAACTAAAGTCAGGTGAGTAAAAAACAAGGAAGTTCATGAGTCAAAAGTTTAGTCTGAATTGTTAAATTGAGAACACTACTACCTTTTCATTTTTTTTTACTTTTAGAAAGATCTTCTCTAACCAACTCCTTGTTTCCTACATGGCCCTGTTATAATAAGAATATTAAGTTAAAACTCACCTCCAAGGTAATCACTGGCAATTTTTTTCCAGTTTCAAAATGAAAAAAATGTTTTAGTCATTTGTAATCTTTAAGGCCCACAGACTAGTTTTGGTAGGTAGAGAGGAAGGCACACTATCACTACATCCCATATAATTGAATAGACATTTTGTTTTTGTTGTAGAAAAATATAGGTCTAATGTTCACTGATGGTGCTTCCTTATTCATAGATAATAATTTAAGGGATAGCTTATAAGGGATAGATTAAAAAATAGCTAGTCCTACAAAAACTCAAGATACATTTTCTGTAGGTCAAAACTGGAGCAAGACTACTGGCTGAATTGAATAAAGTCAACATGGCTCACTAAAACTGTATGTGCGGTGCACTAATTTGTATTTAGTAAGTGACTCTACATGTCATGTAGAGCCACACTAACCTGGTAATAAGTCGTGGCATGCTAATTACAATATAAGCAGCCGAATTGTATGTTGATCAATTAATCCAAGATGGAGTAGCTATTCAACAAGCTATAAAGCAATTGTGTACACTCAGTGCAGGTTTGGCCTTGAATTACAAAACTTATTTTGAATACAGCCAGGGAAACTACTGTACACAGGCTGCTGCTACTCTCCTACATGTGTATGCACAACAGGTCCAAGTCTGTGCTGCTGCTGCTGATAGACCTCGGCCAAGAAAGAGAAGAGTGTTTAGATCCCGTTTAACTTTTCATGGCCTGCATGAGGTAGAAATGGTAGAGCTCTACAGGGTGGATATAGACATACTATAGGAATTCTGCAACCTCTGTCATCCTCACCTGAGGGCTAATTGAGGGGAACCAATACTTGTGGAGACTAAGGTATGTGTAGCACTTAGAATATTAGCTATAGGAACCTTCCAGAGACCAACAGGGGATATGCTGGGGATGTCACAGGCATCAACATCAAGGATCCTACATCAGTTTCTGGATGCTGTGTTACAGCATGTCAGTGACTACATACACTTTTCCCATAACTCTGAAGGCAGAGCCACAACTATGCAGGATTTCTATCCTGTAGCACACTTCCCTGAAGTCCTTGGTGCCATAGACTGCATGCATATTGAGATTAAAGCACCACCAGGGAAACAGGAAAGGGTGTACATAAACAGAAAGGGCTTCCAGTCCATTAACTGCCAGGTCATGGGTAATGTTAAGGGAGTCATCCTGAATGTGTGTGTGTTGGCAACCCCAGCAGTTACCATGACTCCCATACCTGGCACAGCTCTCAGCTCTACAAGAGATTTTCTAAGGGAGATATCCCACAAAGTCATTTATTGGGTGATGCAGAGAATGCATTCAAACCATGGCTGATGACACCCATTAGAAATGGGCACACACCCACAAAAAAACTAGGTAAAGAGGCACATGCTCAAACAAGAAATATCCTAGAGTGTATGTTTTTTACTGCTGAAGTCATGGTGCTGGTTTCTAGATACATGGGGGTGGGGGCTCTGCAGTACAATTCAAGTACATTTGCTGAAATTTTCACTGTCTGTGCTATCCTTCACAATGTTATCCTGAGAAAACAGCTTTAACATGAACACCAAGGGGAAGGGACACACACCTCACCACCACTGGCAAGATCACCATAGCCATATAGAGGTGATGACTCAGAGGGGGGACTCCCCAAGTGCTGTGGGTGTAGGTAGATGTAGGTGTGCACAATATGTCCTCACTCTGGCCAAGAGGAAATGGATAGCACAAATACTGACCAATTAATAGATACAACTTTCATCCTATGCACATATATATATAGTAAAACTGATGCCAGGCAGTGCTCACAACCTTGAATCACCCATGTAATGTGTACTGCTAGTATTGCATAGTCATCCCCAAATTAAAACACTTGTAACTGCAGGGCTAACAAGGTAAGTTTTGAACCTGGAACAGGCAAATAAATGGCAGATACTTGCATACTCTTACTTGCTAATGTATCTAAATAGAAGATGTGTGAGTTTTACAGCAATTACATCAATATGTGACAGCACTGACTTATGTCAATAGATGTCTGCTCTTTATGAACTAATAGGCCTCAGGAATCAGAGATACACACAATACAAAAACCTGTAAGAAGGCAATACAATTTTCTAAAAGAGCATCACAAACACAGATATACTAAGCACTAAGTCAGCTATGCACCCTGAGCATCAGACAAAAAAGACATGTATCCCTGAATCTAAAATATAGAAACAAGGAGAGGGCACAGTTATCATCATTTGCACAGGTTGTTGTGTTTGTGTCTGTGTGTGTGTGTGTGTGTGTGTGTGTGGTGGGGGGGACAAGAGGCCATGGCTGACAGAAAATGTAGTGAGTGCATGTGAGTAAGAAAGACAGGCAGGCAGAGACTTATATGATTATCAAGTGGCCAGTGAGACAGAATGAGCTGCAAGCCTCATGAATACCCATGTACCTGTTTTGTGTGTGTGTGTGTGTGTGTGTGTGTGTGTGTGTGTGTGTGTGTGTGTGTGTGTGTGTGTGTGTGTGTGTGTGTGTGTGTGTATATGGGCACTTGTGGTGAAACAGGTGTGTGAGTGTCTACAAGAACACAGCCAAGGTATGTGCTAGCTCTACATCCTGGCATGTTGGACAGGTCTGAGTCATGCATGGTAGAGTTAACAGTACATCGTTATTGACTTCAACCATGACAACTGGTTCTGACAGAAGTTGCACTGGCAGATCCATGCCCATTGTCAGATTTTCTGGTACTACCTGAATGTCACTGATGTCTGCTGAATGGGCTTTTCTCACAGGTACACCCAGAAACATGATCCTGTGGCCTGCCATGTCTGGGTGTGGACACCTCAACCACTGATGGAGTAGAGGAAGTATTGCCATCATGGGAGCGTGATCAGGCACAGCCTCATTGGCTAAGTGCAGAAGATGCTGCTTTCCCATGTCCAAGTGAATGCTGTCTCTCTCCCAATAGACATTCCATGACCAACACTGCCCATTTCATTGTGTCATTTATCCAATCCACTGAATCGGCCACAGAGTGGAGACTGTCACGCAAGTTATCCTGTGCCATATCTACAACCATAAGCATGTCTTCATAGGCCTTAGTGTTAAATGCCTGTGTCTCCATGATGGCTCTAAACATACGCTTAGTGGCACATAATGAGACACCACTGGATGGTGGACAGTAGGCCTCCTCTGAGAACTGCTACTTTGGCTATGGCCAGTGTCAACTGGCACTGAAGCCACAGTAACCACACTACCCTGATCGAGTGTCTCACCCTCCACCTGTCCAATATCTGATGGCTCAGTGGAATAGGAATGTGTGGCATACTGACTGTGTCTGATGGAAATCCAGGGATGAATGTCAACCTCAGTGTCAGACTCAACCTCCACTCCCTGACTGTGCCTCTGTTTGACCACCATCATCATCAGAGACTACTGATACTCTGACATCAGGTGGTAAGAATCCTACACTTTCACTATCAGGGACACCTGTGATAATGAGCAATAAGAATAGGAATAAAATTAATACTGCACTAAATATTAAAATGATTTATATGATAACAAGCTAACACTATTCCCGCTATCACAGATGGTACAGCAATAGAGACACTCATTTCACCAACCTCACACATACAGATAAATACAAATATCTTATGAATGGTCATCAATAAGCAAAATAAACATGCTTTGCTTACCATGTGCAGATGACTCCACACTTTGTAGAGAGGATGGTCCTGGAAGAAATGAGGCAAGGAAAGGACACAAATTAAACATTATAAATGGAATAACATAGGGGACAGTGAATACATAATTGCCTACATGTCCAGTAAGAATAGTTTTAATTGAAACCTGGCTGCCAGGTCCATCTGTAGCCCATGTGTAATGAACAACTGTGTCATTTATGTCTATTAAGTTACCAATAGGTCGAATTAAAAAAAAAATCCCCAAGAAGTATTACTCAAATTATATATTTTACTATACAAGCAAATCTAAAACTTGCCATATTTAAGCTTATCCAGAAGCTGCTCTTGTGACACAGTTGTCCTTTCAGACACATCAGCACTGACATCAAACACATGTTGGTGTGTGGTTTCCAGTGAGCTCTCTGGATCTCTGACACTGGATGAAAGCTCTTCATTTAGTATCAGTGGGGGCTTCATAGCAGCCCTTCTCCCCACAGCCAGCTGTTCACGGGCAACTGCAGCTGATCTCCTCCAGGTTAATGAAATAATATCAGTGGACCAATGACGTACCTAATCATAAGTCCTGGTGTGACCCCCTATAGAATTGACATCTTTCACTAACTAGTTCTAAATCTGCATTCTGGCAGCCATAGCTACACTTCCTGTCTCAAGCAGAAAGGTGTCATGTCACCTGGCCACCTGGAATATCACTTAATTTTCTGAAAAGGGGGTTTATAGGGATTTGTAAGCTTGGGTGCCATAATCCTATTTGATATAAGACAGAGAAGGGTAAAACACAGAAATAACACCCAGCTAAAGTCTTGCATACATACACATTTGTCAACATTAAGCACCAGAAACACACTTTTCAGTTATTAAAAGTGAAGGCTATGTGGTTGTCCTACCTTACCCTCACACACAAACCAATGTTTGTCCAAACTAAGGAATACCACTTTAGTAATGTATTATGTTTCCCACTGAAATATCAGGATGCATACTCATTTTCAAGAGAAAAGCAATTGAAATACACTTTTGTTCTGGCAACACACAAATGCTAGGTATATCAACACCTACAAAACAATAAACAATTGAAGGTTTGTACAAACCAAAGAATACTATATAATTAAATTTGTATATATGCTTTCAAAACAATTATCTGAATGAGTACACATTTAAAACAGCACACTCACTTTATGATTGACAGTCACCTCTCACTGTGCCTGCCACTTTCCTGGAGGTGGCCCTGGGCAATATCAGAAGCATGACACCTGTGTCAGTAGCATGTACATAACATTTCTCTGAAAAACATAGCAGACTGTAAAATAACAATGTTAGCAATAACACTTGTGATGAAAGTTTATGAACTGTCTTCTGAGAAACTAAAATGCCTGCCAAAATTGCCTGTGGTAACAGTAAACTATAAGAAGTACATAAAGCTAAAAGTTCCATTTTCTACTGGATATATACATTGATTTGTAATATGTTACAACATCTAGAATGTACTTGAAAAAATATAAGCATACCTTAGCAAAACAAGAATCTTTCAAGGCAGATAAAATGAAAGTAATAGCAATCCTCTGTTTTGTCCAAATACACAAGTCTCCTCACCTTCAAATTCCCTAGCTACACGGTTACCTTTTTATAGTGTAGATTCAGGCCTGTGAGTATAATGAAGATGCAAATGAGGTGTAAACTCTTTAGAGTTGCTGAATACCAAACCTTTGACTTTGTGTAACAGATGCTAACATAAAGAAAGATTCAGTAAAGCCTACACAGTCTTTTTACATTGTGTGCTCATTGCGTACACCATGTGCAAGTTGCTCCATGACATGCACACAGTAGTGCACTGTGTTGGATTCAATAAGTAGCTCTACATGGTGTGTAGAGCATCTCAGAGCCATGCAAACAAGGTAAACACCATGGCATGCAAATTACAGCATAAGCAGCTGAATTGCATGCCAATCAACCCAATCTAAGATGGAGGAGCTATTCAACAAGCTATAAAGCAACCTTGCAGATCCAATGTTGGCTTTCCCCTGTGAATTCCAAACCATATTGGAATACAGCAATGGAAAGGAGTCTACATATATACAATGTTAGGGGCTGCTGTTGCTTTAATTCATGTGTGTATGTGCAACAAGCTGACGTCTATGCTGCTACTGCTACTAATAGACCAAGACCAAGATGGAAAAGAGTTTTCAGACCCTAGTTAACATATCACAATCTACATGATGCAGAAATTGTAGAGTGCTACAGGGTGGATGGAAACACACTACAGGAACTCTGAAATCTTTGTTATCCTCAACTCAGAGCCAGGGCAAACCAAGGAGAACCCAGCCCAGTGGAGACAACAGTATGTGTAGCACTTAGTTTTGACTACAGGTACCTTTCAGAGACCAAAAGGGGGCATGCTAGGGATGTCACAGGCATCAGCATCCAGGATCCTCCATCAATTTCTGAATGCTATGCTCCAACATGCTAATGCAGGGTCTCTACCCTGTAGCACACTACCCTGAAGTACTGAGTGCTATAGATTGAATTCATGTAGAAATTAAGGCACCACCTTTCGAACAGGGAAGGCTCTACATAAATAGAAAGGGGTTCTACCCTATTAAATGTCAAGTCATATGTAATGCCAAGGGAATCATCTTGAATGTCAGTGATGGCAATCCAGGTAGTTACCATGATTCCCATATCTGACACGCCTCCCAAATATATCAGATGTTCACTATGGGGGGTATCCCATAGGGTCGTTTACTGGAGGATGCAGGTTATGCACTGGAACTGTGGCTAATGATACCCATCAGAAATGCACACATACCTGCTGAAGAATGCCATAATGAGGCACACATTCAAACCAGAAATATTACCGGGCATGTGTTTGGGCTGCTGAAGTCATGGTTCTGGTGCCTAGATACATCTGGGGGAGCCATGCAGTTCAATCCATGTCCATGCACTGAAATATTCATAGTATGTGCCATGCTACACAACATCATCCTGTGAAAACAACTTCAGCAGGATCAACAAGGGAAGGGGCACACATCTCACCACCAATGGCAAGGTCACCATAGCCACACTCAGGTTAGGAGTCAAAGGGGGAATCAGCAGCAGCTGTGAGTGTTGGCAGATTTAGGCATACTCAATATGATCTTCCATTGGCTAAGAGACAATGCATAGTATAGTCACTCACCACCTAAGGGCCTGATACCATCCCCCTATGCACATACATATAATTACATTGATGCCAGACAATGCTGACAATCTTTACCTATACCCATGTATTGGCTGTGTACTACTTGCATCAGACACTCAGCCCTGAACTAAAACTGTTGCAACTTCTGCATTTATGAGGTAAGTGTTGAACCCTGGAGTGTATTGTGTAATAACATGAATGACTGCCATATCCTTGCATGTTGTTACTTGGTAGTGTAAGTAAGTAATAGGTGGGTGATTTGTACATAAATAACCATAACATGTGATAGTAGAGACTTATTTGTCTTGTATGTTGTCCATTATTAAGTAATAGGCATCAAGCATCAATGATTCAAACAGTCATACTTCTCAAAAGTAGTGATGGTCACTACTTGCCCTCAGTTTGGCATAATACTTTTGTACTAGAAAATCATTAAAGAGACAAGTTAGAAAGTAATGATACACATTTCAGTTTCAGACTTCACAACCCTCACAAGGTCATTAACAATAATGATAGAAAAAAGTGTGAAGCTATAACTGTCTAACTTTCTATGACAAATGTAAGTCAAAAGTACAATTACCAATTTAACACTACAAATGCAGATATACTAAACACTAAGTCAGCTATGCACTCTAAGCATCAGACACAAAGCTTATGTATCCCTGAATCTAAAAGACAGAAAACAGGGATATGGCACAGTTATCCGCACTTGCACAGTGTGTTGTGGGGGGGGGGGCAGGAAGGCTAGGCTGACACAAAAGGTTGGTAAGTGTGTGTGAGTAAGAAGGAGAAGCAGGCAGACATTTGGATAAAGTAACACATGGCTAGTGAGACTGTATGTGTCCTCCAGGTAAAATTGGTGTGTGAGTGTCTGGATGAACACAGCCAAGGTCTGTGCTAGCTCTATGCCTTGGTATGTTGGACAGGTGTGTGCTATGCATGGTAAATGTGGCAGTTCAGCATGGTTATACCCAGCTATGAGAACTGGCTCTGCCAGGAGTTGCATTGGCACATCCATGCCCAAAGTCAGATGCACTGCTGCTACCTGAATGTGACTGATGTCTGCTGGATGAGCTCTCATCATGTGGAGACCCAGGACCAGGAATCCATGGCCTGCAATGCCTGGGTGTGGATAGCACAAACACTGATGTTGCAGTGGAAGTACTTCCAATATGAAACATAATTGGGCATGGCCACGTAGGCTAAAAGCAGATGATGTGGCTGACCTATGCCCATGAAGATGCCGTCCCCCCCAGCAGAGATTCCATCACAAACAACATCTGTCCCAGTGTGTCATTCATCTGATCCATTGATTCGGCACCATGGTAGAGGAAGTCATTCATTTTTTTTGTCCTGTGCCCCATCTACAGCCCTAAGCATTTTTCTGGAGGATGTATAGGAACATGCCAGTGCATCCATAATGGCCCTTAAACATACATTGAGTGGCATGGGAAGAGACACCTGAATCAGATGGAGGGTGGACAGCAAGCCTCCTCCAAGCACCCTCAACAATCCTCCTGCGTGGCACCTTGCCCACACTTTGGATATGGTCAAAGTCAACAGGCACTAAAGCTGCAGAAACCACACTCCCTGATCAATTGTCTCATCCTCCATGTGTCCAATATCTCAGGACTCACTGGAATGGGAAGGCATAGGGAATTTCAGAGGATGGCTGTGTATAAACCTCAGTCAGAGTCAATCTCTGCACCCCCCGACTGTGTCTCTGTTTGGCCACCATCATCATCAGAGTCTGGTGATGCTCTGACATCAGGTGGTAGACGTCCGCTGTCAGGATCACCTGTGATAATAAGCAACAAATACAGGAAAAAATTAATACCTGTACTACTGTACTCCAATATATGCTAACAGGCTAACAGTGGTGCCACTCTTACAGACAGTACAGCAATATACATAACAGTCCTAACATCAATATCACACACTAAAATATTGCTTTGAACTGCTCATCAGTACTGACATAAAAATGTTTGGCTTACTATGTACTGATGATGGTATGCTCCCTTTGCCAGTTTGTCCTGGAAAAAGTTAAGCAAAAAGTAAGGACAACATCATCACAATTAACAGTAACATGGGGGATAAAACCTTTTTGCCCTTTATATGTCTATTAACTATAGTTTTGACAAGAACTTGGATGACATCTCCAACTTAAACCCCATATGTAATCAATCAGAATATGTTAACTGTAGCAATCTTCAATCCCTTCCAACCAATTTCCTGTTAAACAGAACTAACACATTGATGTAAATATTTTACTATACAGGAGTATTTAACAATTGAGATACAAAAGCCTATGTGGAAGCTCACCCTGGGACATACTTGTTGTCCCTGAAACAGTAGCACCAATGTCAAGGACATGTTATTTTCCACTTTTCTGGGAGCTATCTGGATCCCTGACAGTGGACAGGAACTCTGTATTTGCTGTTATTGGTGGCTTTGTAGCAGCCCCCCGATACCCATCAGATCATGGACCACTGCAGCTGCTTTCATCTGTGCAGATGAGAATCTATCTTCAGACAAAGCTCAATCTAAAAGGCATATCCTAAATCTAACTTCATTAACCATTCAAAGTAAAAAAACTATACTTTCAATCCATCTACACAATTACTTTGAAGGGTTAATGAAGTTAAATTTAGGATATGCCTGTTAGATTGAGCTTTGTCTGATAGGGTAATTGAAGGGGTGGGATGTATTTGTTGTAGTGTATGAGTGTATATAACATCAATGGAGTGGTTAAATGTGTTCATATTCTGAAGAAGTCTGTATAATAAAGATGAAACCTAGGTCAAATTTGTGTATCTGGTCTGTATATTTGACTCTACCGTCTCTGGTCAACAGGGTCCTTCCTGGTGTTTTCTGTCAACTTGTTAGCTATATTATCTCTACTTGCAAAGATTATGGAAAAATGTATTCATAGACAACTGATGCACCACCTAATCCAGTATGACCTTATGGCAGACACCCAGCATGGCTTCCGATCTCACCACAGCACTACTTCAGCCCTCCGAGCCTTCACCAACACCATAAACCATAATTGCAACAATAATTATATATCCTCAGCCCTCTTCTTGGATCTTTCCAAGGCATTTGTCATGGTTGATCACCAACTTTTAATCCACACTCTGAAAACATTCTGTGTAGATATTAAAGCCCTTCAATGGTTTCAATCCTATCTCAATGGCAGACAGCAGGCTGTCCTTTGGCAAAACAAACTCTCTAACCTCCTACCTAACACCCTTGGTGTACCACAAGGTTCTATACTAGGAATCCTGCTGCTCTCCATCTTCATTAATGACCTTTATACTGTCATCCCAAAAGTCAACTGTATCTAATATGCTGACAACTCCACCCTGATCTGCTCGGCCACATCTCCAACAGAGCTATGGTCATCTAACCAGACCACCTTCAACACAATAGAAAACTGGCTTTCTGATCATCGTCTGATCCTAAATCCCCAAAAAACCTAAAATGTTATTTTTCTCACCAACACATAGGTCTACTGCATTCACCTTTACCATAAAATCAAATGATAGCACAATAATCAATGTCTGTCCTTAACAAACTCTCAATCTACTACAACCACATTGCCAGATTTGCTACTGGACTGCCTTTTAGGACACATCATTGAATCAATCTAAACCAGCTTGGGTGGCTAGAACTACCCAGCCTAATCCAGTAGAACCAACTGATTATGGCCTATAAAATCCTCTATAATCCGGACAATATTCCTGCACTTAAAAATATTATCACCCCTTATAACAATCCTAGACTGCTTCAATTGTCTAACAGACTAGTAATTCAGACTAGCAAAATTAATAACACAGCTAGTGACTCTCTCTTTGCCAACTCTGTAGGTAGATCTTGGAAGTCTCTCCCAGCTGATATTACTTTACTTTCCACCCTGTGTCAGTTTAAGACAACATCTGACACTTAACTGGCTATGTCAATGTATCAAGCCTGACTAACTCTCCTCTAGAATGAGTAAAAACTGTTAAATCAGTTTACTTGTATTACTTAATTCTGACTCACACTCGGGATTATCTCTAACCTGTGTAATTTGTATAACTTGTTTATGTATGTAATCACTGTAAATATTGTATTTGCAATATGTAATGTTGTATCTGTAATCTTGACTGCTTACCTTGAAGCTTTTCTCTCTGCGCCTCTGCTGAAAATGGACATGCATCCAGTTGGACTATCCCGGTCAACAAATGTAAAATAAATAAATAAATAAAATAAAATTAATGACTTCTACCAAGCCATTCCAACCTCCAGCCTCATCCAATATGCCGATGATTCTACCATTATCTGCTCCTCCCCACTCTAAATGAGCTTACCCAAAGCACCTTCTCCTCTACTGAGCAGTGGATAGTAGACAACCATCTGCCTCTTAATGCAGCCAAAACTAAATCTATGTTATTCACCACCTCCAAAACTTCCTCCCTAGATAAACACTCATTCATAATCACCAGCAAAAACAATACGCCCCTAGAAATAGTCTCTGACACTAAATTACTAGGAGTACTCATAGCTGATCAACTAATATTTGACAAATAATTACAAGTAAATATTAAAAAAAAAACACAAAAAACTTGGTATGTACTGCCATAATTGATATATGTCTCCTTCCACCATGCTCATACTAGCTAATACTTATCTCATCCCATCCTTCCTATATAGTGTATCTATCCTTACCAACCTGCAATCCTCCCTCAAAACAAATCTCTCCTCTTGCTATAACAAGATATCAAAATTTGCGGCAGGCCACAGAGCCATTTCTCACCATTGTAATTCTCTTCACCAACTAAACCGGCTTGAGCTACCTAACCTCCTCACTTATACCCAACTCATCCGAGCACACAAACTCATTTACAACCCCTCTCTTTGTCCTTCCCTAGCCACTACCTTTGAAATACATGAACCAGAACAACTTCTAAGATCTAATTCCCAAAAACTAATTAAATTGCACAAACCCGCACATCCAGCTGGGAATCACCTATTGTCCTTTTCTTTTGCATGTCTCTGGAATTCTCTACCATCTCCTATCCACATCACCAGCAGTCTCTCCTCATTTAAAACCTTGCTGCACTCATACCTAACTTCACAATGAAAATGCTCCTGTTCCCGTCCTACCTAAATCTTCTAATACCACTTCCTACTGTCCTAGAACTAAAGACGCCATCACTGCCTCCTATATTTCCACAGCTCTATTGAACTATTTGACCAACTACTTAACAGTTATCCTATGCTGCTACTTTTGTAAAAAAAGTGTTTTTTATTGCTGTTTAATGAACTATACTGATATATTCTATCATTGTTAACCTTTTCTTATCATATTTACTTTGTATTCCTATGAAATAATATGCAATGTGTATGTGCAATGTGTACTATGTATTTGTATTTTTCTAGAGCTTTTCTCCTCAGGACTCCATTGAAAATGGGCTCCTTTTGGCCCAGTAGACTATCCTGGCAAACAAACTGCAAATACATAAATTAATGAATAAATTAAAGGTATGTAAGTATAATTCTGCTATCTGGAGTTGCATGGCCTTCACAGTTACATAAAACACATACACAACTGGATCTATATAAAAGAACCTTGGAAGGTCACACACATATATGTGTAACACCTCAAACTGTCATCTGTATTTGTGAATATTTCCTGACAATGTCTAAGCATTATTTCTTCTGTGGTGAAGATGGAAGTTCAACACTGTGGAATCAATGTTAGCATTGTATAAAGCTAACAACAAATGCATCAGGTCATGACATTTATGTCCCCAGTTCATGTCTGCAAACTAAATTCACCTAACAGTTACCTTCCAATTTTCAATACATATTTCAAAGGTATATCACCAGACACCCCTCAAACTAAGGGAAGTATAAGATTAACTTTCCAATTTCAAGTATTTATTTTCTCTCTGCTTGGCATTGCTGCACTCCACTTAACATTGAGCAAGTGGGGTTGGCATCATTGCTCATGTTTGTGCACTACCAGTAAATGTGATAACTGATATTTGCATTAAAACATCAGTTTCCATTGCCCTAGTTTGGATATTAGACATGTCTGATGTTAGAAGGGAAGGTGCCCGGTTTAGGTTGCAGAGGAGGGGTATCCAGCAGCCCAGGATATTTACTGGACTCCTGGTAGTAAAGTGCCACATCCAAAGGCTTTGGCAGGGGGACAATATTAGCTCCCATTACATGTTTGACATGTGGAATAATTTGGCTCAGGCTGTATCCAGTGCTACTGGAATGCCACACACTGGAGAGCAGTGTAGACATCATTTTAATGACCTACACAGGTGTAAAAGGGTACCCTTAATCACTGCCAACATCCCACAGCTGTATAAGCATGATCATAAGGGAGTACCTGTAATAGTTAGAAAGCTAAATATAGACAAGATTGCTATGCATAATGCTCTTCTGTTCTTTTCATTTCTTTCCTCAGCTAATACTGAACATGAGTTCAATAGATAGGCTCATGTTGCCGGAATGAAGAGAATGGGGGAAGCCAGTGTTATGTCTGCAGCACAAGAAAAGTGTTATTGTAGCTTTAAAAGTGAAAGATAGATTTTTGGAGGTTTTATCTAGTTAAAGCAAATTGAGCATGCATATCCTATCTGTAAAAGCAGGTATGTATGCATTCATCTGCAGCATAAACCAAGTGCAGAAGTCAAATATTAGACTGTAGTCAGAGGTTGTGGGCTCAAATTCCATGAATCACAACTATAAATGTCATACTTCAGATAAAATAGTTGTACGATTGTGTTAATGCATAGTATGTCAAACATGATGATACTAATTTTATCTCTTTTTTTCTCTCACCCCATCCTAATCTCTCTTTTTTATTTCCTATTATGTGTCATCAAAATGTCCTTATGTAATCCATCTGTACCACATCACTAAATGCTACACAGCATAGCGAGGTAAGCCATCCTCAGTGGATCAGCCTGCATCACTCCACTGGCTCCAACACTAATGCCCAGCATTTCTGGGACCCAACCAGCCAGCACTGTCTTTGTTGCCTCTGCACTACCTGGATCATCAAGTAGTACTGTCCCAGCAGCTAGTGCAGTGGTACCCTCAGGGAGCAGAGGTGGAGGTGGGGATTTCATCACCCACCAGGAGATGTCAGTGTTGTTATGTAGGGTCATGCACTGTACCATTGGTGTATGCCTACACCAGATAGAGAGACTGCTCTCTCTCATGGTCCATAGGAGGAGAAGATATCAATCACTCCAGCCACCAGTGGAGTAAGGACACAGTGATGACAGTCCAGTGGGTGAGGACTCGATTCTGACTGTCTCAAAGTTTGATGGGTATGAGCCTGTGTTGTCCTCTCCCTCACCTCAATCATGGTGGCCTACAACCTTTCATGTCCCTCACCATCCCTCTTGCCTGTCTTTTTTTTTACATTTGTTTCCTCACCTACCTAACTTACCTGGCCCAGACATACCCATGATCCTTACCCAGAATTCCTCTCTTACTGAATTTAAAAAAGAAAAATCAGATACCTTTTATCAAGGGTACTTCCTGATTATTAAACCTAGCATACTTTTTTGTAATGTCACCAAAGCCCAGTATGAGGGAAAATAGGACATACTGCCTATCTTGATTTAGCCAAGCCCTTTGACAAAATCCCCCATTCAGGTATCATAGAGAAACTCTCCCATCTGGGTGTTAACCCATAAATTACTCAATGGGTAGCCAACTGGCTCACTGACAGAATGCACATTGTCAAGATGGGGAATCCACCTCTACCAGTAGACTAGTTACCAGTGGAGTACCACAAAGATTTGTTCTGGGCCAGCTACTGTTTGGAAAATATTTCTTTGAAGTCCAGGTGTATGTAGGTGGCCTGTGTCTTACCAAGTTTGCAGATGACTGTCAAATGGGCACAATCATATAGAGTCCCCCAACTATGTTAACATATTACAGAAAGGCTTGACACAGACAAATGATTGGTGCCAAACTCATGGATTGCAACTTAATGTGAGAAAATACCTAATGTCTCATTTGGCAAAACAGTAGCCTTGCTAATTATTTTATACATAGCACCCTTCTAATCTCAAACTCAATGATGTGAGACTTGGGAACACAGTGTGACAGCAATCTAAACTTCAATCCCTATCTGTCCATAGTGGTAAGACACACATTCTACATTGCCCAACTTATAACTAAGGGCATAGCATTCAAGACATGAGAGGTCATAACTCAGCTGTACTTGACCCTTGTCAGACCACTAATTGAATACAATTCTCTCTTCCCTAGGTACTTCAATAGACATCTGCAACA
Source organism: Protopterus annectens (assembly GCF_019279795.1). Classification (NCBI taxonomy): domain Eukaryota; kingdom Metazoa; phylum Chordata; order Ceratodontiformes; family Protopteridae; genus Protopterus; species Protopterus annectens. The sequence continues at coordinate 663,928,793 of NC_056744.1, forward strand.
ACTGGAGGGACCACATAGGTTTCTGATCAAGAGAATCAAGGTCCTCCAAAACATGACATACATGGAAAGACTGAAAGCCCTGTCACTGTACTCATTATTATACAGGCTGCTGAGAGACAGCCTGGGCCTGGCCCACAGAGTAGTCTTGGACCATGCCCTAGCATAAATGTTGGACATCCACAAATCAGTTTGGACAAGCATAACTTGCTCCAGGGATCTCAACCTAGCCTGTGATGTAAACAGAATATGTTGGAGAGACAGCTATGTCTCCCAGTGATTGCATCTCCTCTGTATTAGACTCCCACTGCATGTGAAGCAGTGCTCCTGATTGACCCTACTGAAGTACCAATTTTACAACTAGATGGGTGATTATAAATTCACCCCAGGGGTGGCATATATGTCCCTTATGGACAGGGCCAGTTCATGCTGATCACAAAAATCACTCTGCTAACAAAGAACATCTAACTATGTGCAATAAGGCTGCTTAGGTTTTTACACAGCTGAGATTGTAAAAAGGCCCTTGGACTATTAGCCTAGTATCCTCATAGGAACCTATGATGCTATGAACCTATGAAGGCTTCCCATCATATTGTCTCCTACATCCTTTGCTGATGTAATGCACTATAAGTTGCCCTGCTGTGGTATAAAAATCAAACTTGTGCAGTGGGGCTCGCATAAATTACTGAGTTTTGTAGTCTATGTAACTAGATAGGTAGGGGTTCTGTTCTCACTACAGTCAACCATATGTGTGTGTCTAGCCAGAAGAGCAGAAGTGTGTATCCTACAGTCACTGCATCAATCCCATGACTTTACAGTATTTTGATACTTGCATATGCCTACACATCCATTTCATGCAGGCTTCCCAACATCTTATCTTCAACATGCACTGCTGATGTCATCCACCATAAGTTGACCTGCAGCCTTGAAAATGTCAGACTTGTGCCATAGTACCTGCATCAATTACTGAGCTCTGTACTCTGGGCAAATAAGATTGGTAAGGGATCTGTTCTCACTGCAGTCAACTAGTGTGTGTGTACTTGCTTGACATTACAGAGTGCATTTTACACTGGCCTGTAGGACACTGTTATTGCCATATTATCCTCACCAGACATTGCTGATGTCATGAGCTATAAAGTGCTGTCTGAGACATGGCAAGTCAGACTTTAGCTGTGGTGCTTGCCTTAAATACAAAGTTCTGTGTGTGCACTTAGATAGGTAGGGGTTCTATTCTCACTGCAATTGTGCATGTGTACTTGCTTGACATTAAAGAGAACATTTTGCACCAGCATGTGGGACACTGTTATTGCCATAGTCTACTCACCAGACACTGCTGATGTCATCAGCTATAAAGTGCTGTCTGAAACACTCCACATCAAACTTGAGCTGTGGAGCTTGCCTTAAATACAGAGTTCTGTAGTCTGTGTACTTAGATATGTAGTAATTCTATTCTTACTGCAGTTAACTGGTGTGTGTGTGTGTGTGTGTGTGTGTGTGTGTGTGTGTGTGTGTGTGTGTGTGTGTGTGTGTGCAGTTGTGCACTTGTGATTACACAGAGAGCATTTTACACCCAGTATGGACACTGTTATTGCTATATATTCTCACCACCAGGCCTGCTGATGTCATCAACTATAAAGTGCTGTCTGAGACACTCCAAGTCATGTGTGTGTGTGTGTGTGTGTGTGTGTGTGTGTGTGTGTGTGTGTGTGTGTGTGCGTGTGTGTGTGTGTGCCTCAGGATGTAGGACACTATTACCATGGTTTACATTCATTTAGCAGAAATGCATTTATTCGGTTTTCATTTGATCAAATGCACTTTGATTAATGTTCAAAATGTTGTACCTGTGTTCACTGAATTGAATTTAAACAAACAAAAACTGTCATTTGTTTATGTGAAGTTTGCAAAACATACTAACTGGTAGAAGTTTGTGTTTGTTTAGACCCTTCCACATTTGGTAGTTTTGGGGTGTGTGCAAATGTTACAATAACAAAAGAAAAAAATGAAAAGATGCAAATGTCGACCGGGTTCCTTTAATCTAACATCGGTACCACTTGGCTGTTTGTAATTTGACTATTAGTGACGATGTTTTTCTGCAAAACTGTTCTGTGATTCAATTAAATTAATGTAATCCTTACCCTATTGACCTCACCAGACACTGCTGATGTCATCAACTATATCTGATTTGTGGATGTGCACTATTCCGACCAGGCCAGGGTCAGAGACTTGCCTTGAAGTCAGATAGCAGTCACCTCATCCTATACAATACAGATTACAGTGACATGGCTTTCAGTCTATCCCCCTGTCATCTCTCCAGTTACCTATTGTATTCTTGAAATAGTGAAAATGCAGAATGTCGAATGGAACTGAACTCTCCATAATCCATTTATTTCATCAAAATGTCTGAGTCAATATATTTAAGTATTAGCGGGTGGGGGTGGGGGGTGCAGGGTGCCCCCCCCATCTACACCCTTTAGATTTTCTTTTGTTTTTATTTACTGTTTCTGAACATTCAAAATTGTAATGTTTGTGATTCAAATCATTAAACTGCATTACCTCTATATATGAGTGCAGTGCTATAATATAATCCTCAGATCTGAATAAGATGGTATGATCATTTGTCTGTATTAGTCCCTACTGTAGTATGTTATCATCATAGGTGGTTTCAACAAAGGCAGTATAATTTATCCTGAACTGTCAAGAAATAGATTCCAAACAGTAAAGGGCCAAACACAGATTTGTGGGGTAAACCAATGGTGACAACTCTACTGGTACAGGTTGGTTCACCATCTTTCACAGTGTGTGTGTTCTGTCAGTGAGACAATTGGTTACCCATCTAGTGACATAAGATTTAAGTATGTACTGTCTTACTTTCATTAAGGCCTATCACACAGAATCAATGGATTGTGACATTACAGGTTACCTATCACGTAACACATCACATACACTTTCCTGACGAGGTTGACTACACAATTCAACACACCCTCTACACAGCCTATGTTCCTGTAGAAGAGTGTACATCAGCATGCATCCATCTGAGTTGTGGGGGGACAGCACCTCATGCATGCATGTATAGACAAATCCTGACTCTCCTCATCTGTGAGGTAGACCAACATGTTATCATGGACCATTTCTAAATGACACTAGTAATATCCCAACTGTGCGCACTAGATCTGTGTGTGTTGTTAATGCTGCATCATGTCTGTTACATCTGATAGATGTTTTTAAAGATGTAATTGAGGGCATGCATGATGACAGCACTGTCATTCATTTGAACTTGACAAGCCCAAGGCCTTTACCACAAGTCTGCACTGAAGTATTCACTCAACACTATCAGATGTGGCCATAAACACCTATATCACCAAGTGGGTAGACCACTAATTCACATACATGGCATCTAAATATGTTGAAATGTGTAACAGAATAAGCAACTAAAATGCTACAAGAATAAACATTTATTTAGGCAAAAAATGATGTTTGTACCAAAAATATCCCACTTTGGGCATTTGAAAAGGTGGCAACCCTAGTGAAGTAGCCTATATCTCAGGTCCAGTGATCAGTCCCACACATCAGTGCTGTCTGCTAGACTCTTTTCTGTCCATTATTTAAGTGACAGACATGACAGAGGACATACACATCCTGTGTCCAAACAGCTGGCCGAAGGACTACAGATTGTGGATGACCATTGACTCCAACTGTGATATTAGTATAATACAGACAGTATCACCACACATCAAAAATTACTGCTCAATACATGACAACACCTGCAAAGACACAAAACCATGGGGGATTTGTTATGTCAGGAAAACAAACACAAAACCCAAGTATAATGTAGATATTGTGTCCTGTAAGCAGATAGATAGGTTTGTGACCTGTGGTCAGAGTGCTGACTACTTCCTTGTATTTAACATAACTACTGGGTATGTTACACCAGATGCATGTGGGTATCTTTCCTGGTGATGTACACAGTACAGACATAGCTGTTTGACAAAATTACTAGCATTGGTGACATTTGTGACAGTGTGGATTGTGCCATATATATCTGCCATGCACACCAGTCAACTAGCCTGCATTGATCATAATGTCACATACAAGTATAGCAGTGTACCTCCTAACACCTCCAGCAGATGTTATAGTGCCCAGAAAGTGTACATGTTTACCTTCATATACTGCAGACATGTCATAATAGTTGTACAAGTGTGTTTGTGCAGAATCATCTCTGATCACACAAAATCACATATGTTATGTCAGAGACATGGGATTACTAATGGTATTATTCTGATATTGTCCATGATTGTGCTTGCCTATTTTAAGGTTGGCCATGAGCACTTACCTGTGTCCCATTTGCTGGAAACCTCTGCTGAGATTACACTCATATTCAAGCAAATAAGTCTGCACAGCTTTACTATATGCATCCTACCCCAGTTGTATAGCACATCCTTGATATATGTCCTCTGCATTGTTCATGTAAGGATGCTTATCTCACACAGACATCCACCCCATTGTTATGCCACCTTGTGTGACAGTCACATAATACACATTTTCACTGTGCCATCCATACTATACCATATTGATATGCGATTTGCTGCTACAACTGTCTTCCATTGACATACCCTCATCTATTGTACATTAAGATGTTTCACCTGTCCTCTTTCCCTGTGTTTATTCCTACAATTCATCTGTGCATCCATATTCAATACACACACTTCCCCTAAGTGTTTATTTTACATGGCAGTCCATTTATCCTTACGGATCATTTACACAACTTCAGTACAAAATGCCAGGAAAGGGATTTCACAATACTCTGCACTGCATACACTGTCCTGGACTGTGTTTAGATCATATACATAATCATACCTCTCAGCTGTCCAGATTTTCACAGAATTTCCAAATTTTTGCTTCATATATCTTTTGGTGTAACCCATTTAAAACCCGTGGTTTTCTGCTATATCACTGGGATGATCTCAGGACTGATGTCACACAATAATTTGATACATTTAAGTTTCAGACTTCAAATCCTTCAGAAATGCATCTTAACACAACCCCCTTGTTATTCTAGCACATTTCTAAGTTTAAAAGAGCAAATATGTAAAATATGTCCCTATTCCTGGGTCATTGTACTCCATTATGTTGTGTTTTGTCAAGATTTCTTGCACTAAGAGATATTGAGCTCTGAGAAATATTATATTTTAATCCCTGGTGATCATTGTGGCATTCCACCTAAACCCACTAACCAACTGTGCTCTGAGTTAAACAAGTTTGCTATCCATGTTGTGTTACCTGGTTTCCTGGCAGACAACACTGTTGCTAGCCATGAAACTGCACTTATTTACATTTAAATGTGGTGCAATGCGTGAATATGCAATTAGTGCTGCTGCTCACTGCACATCACTGTGCACACATTTAAAGCATACATGGAGTTTACTGTATGCCAGGGATAGTGTAGGCTCTACAGCACTATTAGTTGCTAATGGATTGCAGCTGTGAGTGATTAGGGGGATAAAGAAGATACAACAGCAGTTCAGACTACCTTCCCTGCAGTGGGTGCATCACTCAGGATACACTTGTAGAATTAACTGAATAGCACACATTTATCATTTATGTTCAGTAGTAGACACTCTTCTGCCTGTGCTTATAAAATGTTTTTCACTGTCACATGCTTTTTATTATACAGTTAAAGGAGAATGATACACAATGCACTTTAGCATGCATGTCTGAGATTATAGCAAAGATAAGAGAAGAATGAACACAATACAAATAGAAGACAAAGCTGCATTTGTGCAAAGAAATTCAAAAATGGTTGTGCGGTCACTCGCACTAAATCTGTAAGCCACACATGTACAATCAAGTGAGAATGTACAAGTTTATGTCCTGTTAATACTGTAGAATACTGTTGAGGAAATAGGAATTGCTTGAATGTGCATGATTTGCTTTCCTGCTGCAAAACTGTCTGTGGCAAGTAGAGATAACACACTCTCCTGTATTTTGTAGTTTCAGTAGTATCCAAGTTCAAATCCAGTGCTGTGTAAAATTATTTTACATGTATTAATTTTTTTTTTTATATTATTTGGGTGGCACATGGCTTAGTGAACACACTGTGAAAGGTGTGAGTATTTAAAATTTAATATCAGCTTGGATGATAAGGACAGCATAAATTACAGCTGTGAATGTGTTTATAGCACACCTTATAAAGATGTTGAGACACACAGGACATAAGATATACTGTGGTCCAAGTCCTACATTAGTTTTTAAGCATAAATGATATTAAGAATGTTTTACAATGAAAATATATTTTCACTTTTGCCTGTTTCTTTTGCACATTATTCACCTGTGCACAAATATGCCTTATGGTTGCAGACAAAAAAGATTCACTGTTACTTGTTTTGCCTTCATTCTTGCAAATACTCTAAGTAGCATTGCGCGGTGCTCAGCACTCATACACAATACCTGTATACAAAAAAAGATACATTGTTACTTTATAAAATGAAACACTATTACTTGTTCCACCTTCCTGCATGTGAACATGTAAAGCAGAGTTGCACAGTGGTCAACACTCTGGACAGCAATGAGTATAAAAAATACACTTGCTGTCTGTCTTTCTTTGTAGAAACAAGTATAAGTCCGGGGCCCCAATACAGCGGTGCCAGAGGTCTAATCCAGCATACTCCAAAATGTTATCAATGCTGATCCACTTAATTATATATAAAAATGAAAAATATAAAGATAATTATACATAATAAGTATTTATGACAGTTTATAGTATATGAACTATATGTGTGACTGGGGATATCATGACAAATATATTTCTGGAATTAAAAAACTAAAAAAATTCTGCCTTGGGATGGACTTCATACTTTACTGATCATATACACAACTCACATAACACAAGTGTAGCTGAAATGTAGAATGTATTGCGTGTGTAATCTATAACTTAGAAATCTTTCCTGAAAGTAATACAATTATATGCACTTTCAATATATTGTCATACATTACTCCTGCATCACACATGAGAATACATAAACCAGAACCTTGTCAGGTCACACACATATTTGGTTAACTGAATTGTAGCACCACTCACTCTTTAAAGTGTCTATACAATTAATGAGTATGTCTGACAAACACTTCTTCTCTGCAATGAGGAAAAATCACCTGCGTGGAAGAATATGTATGATCTATTTTACATAGGTTTAAATCCCACATTGTACAAATTACTTTTATCTGTGTCTAAGGCTCCTTAAAATATGTGATAAGTCATAACATTTGTACCCCCCAATTCACGTCTTAAAAGTCAAGTCATACAAAAGGTAGAGCAGCAGACAAGCCATAAATTAATGCCAACTGTCACATTACCCTTCTTAAAGGGCCTTTCTCTCTGTTTGACAATGTTGCTGTCTGCACAGCATCACACAAATATGGTTTGTACAGTTGTGCAGGTTTGTGCACTGACCGTAAAACGTGATATCATGAATCGGCAGGAAAACACTGCAAGGATCATGCCCAATTCAAGGCTCAAAGATGTAGAAGAGTCAAGAATGTTAATTGTACTCCTCATGAAGTGAGACAGTTGTAGGGTGCTACGGGGGGACTACACTGGGTATCAGTAAAAATCAGACGTTTGAAATAGTCTAGCCAAGGCTGTCTCCAGTGCAACTGGCATTCCTTGCACTTGGGAGTATTGGAAGAATCATTACAATGACCTGAAACAGTACAACCAGTGGCTGGAAGAGTTTAGGTCTGCTGACATCCCACAGTTGTGCAACTATACAAATAAAGATACTTTAACTGATTTAGAAAGATGCAGATAGCCTAGACTGAGATGCATTATGCTTTTTTCTATTTTTGTCTCCTTATTTACTTTTCAGCTGCTTAGGAGATTTCAGTAAATAGGGAGGCCCATGTTGAATGCTTAAAAAGACTCATAGAAGCAAGGGGTATGTATGCAGAGCAAATTAACATTATTTTATTAAAATTTTTATTCTTCTATGTATTACTAGCAGATTAAGCAAGCATATCTTAACTGCAACAGCTAACATGCATGCTTTATTCTGAGCTCAAGGTAAATTGTTGGAGTCAAGTATAATAGTGTAATCAGATGTTGTGGGTTCAAATCTCAGAAATACATACTAATAAAAAAAGAATGAATATGAATTTCATCAAAATTGCTATATATGCCATGTTGCTAACTTAATCTGTAATATTATAAAAGCACATGTGCAATATATGCATATTGCAAGGTTTATTTGGAATGATTCTCAATTCTATTTTGGATTTTTAAAAACTATAGTTAACATAGAAATAAAAATATTTTTTACTGTACTAAATTACTGTATGTGACACATCATGGTTCTGATTACCTTTTTTCTTTTTTTCTCCTACCCCACTACTTATCTCTCTTTTTTATTTTTATAATGGTGATCATACAATTCTGATATCATAATTTTCTGACAACCAAAAAAATGATTTCCAGCACAGGGAGGTAGGCCTACCACTGTGGCTCAGCCTGCCACCACTCCAACAGCTGCTGCACATCTGGGACGCAACTGGCAGTCCTGCCTCTGCAGCCCTTGCACTATCTGGGCCCTCAACATCAGGTAGCATTAAGCCAACAGCTGGTGCAGTGGTATCCTCCAAGAGTATTGGTGTAGGAGCTGCTAGATGCATGTGGTCTTAGAAAGTTGTATTGGTGCACACCTCAGCCATCTGAAGTTGGTTGTGGGAATTTAGATAAATAAGATCTAGAAACTGGGCACCTGTCACTTACACACACACACACACACACACACACACACACACACACACACACACACACACACACACACACACACACACACACACAATCTGTACCATACTTAGCTATCCACTTCGCACAAGTCTTATGACATACTTGATTTGGTCCGATTAGCTATACCACATGATTGGGTTGTTGTCACTCATCTGTGTTGTGGTGACAGCCCAAATTCATCTAATTTTATGTACATGTTCATATTACACTGTTAAAGAAGTAGATAGCTTTAGTTCTTTCCTAATTTCCTCCTGCACATTCATATATTGCTTCTACTTTGTTTTTCCTTGTGCTTGCCTCCCATTTCATAACTTTCCTATCTATCCCATTTTCACACCTTTATTCTGATAAAAAAACAATTGCACACCACACACAGGGCAGAAATGCCCCCTAATAAAGTCCTTCACTTTTTGCCCTCTGTGTTTGTGCAGAGTTTGGGATTGTGGAGCAATATCAAATGACTGTGAATGGCTCTTCATGTCCTAAGTCATAACCTGGTGAGTTTTTCCCATCGGCTGCACTAGCCTGGTTATATCTGTACAATGCTGCTTAAACTCACTGTGCTAAAGGAAAATAGTTAGAGCAGAGTAAAGTATCTGTCAGCTATTTCTCCCATAGCATATATGCATAAGTCCTTCACAATTTCAAGTTGCATTCATTAAATGTGACTCTTGCATGCGCAAACATATTGCCATCATTTGTGCAAACCAGTTGCTCAGCAATGAACTATGTAAAGAGGTGTTAGCATGCATTATTATGGTCATTTTCCAGTTATTCTTCATCCCATCATAAGCCACTTAAAAACACAATCAAAGGGAAGGAATGTGTTAGTGACTGAACACATATTTACCCAGACTCATGTGTGCCCTGCACCCATGCACTTGAAAATGGATAAGTGAGCAACAGGTAAAATGTCCACTACACTATTATTTAAACTTTTACACTGACAATGGATATTGAGATTATCTTTTACATGTCTTACTGTGGACATCAATTCATCACAATATGAACATATGTACATCAAAATCAACACTTGCATCCATGCTGATTACAAAATGTGTGTGTGTGTGTGTGTGTGTGTGTGTGTGTGTGTGTGTGTGTGTGTGTGTGTGTGTGTGTGTGTGTGTGTGTGTGTGTGTGTATATGTATCCTATTGTCATCAATCAAGTCTCATGGAGAACAAAACTTTTTACAGTCATACATGCCTACCCAGCCATTTCATAAAGGCTTCCCAACATCTTCTCACAGACTTACAATGATGATGTCATTTGCTATAAATTGCTCTTGCAACAGTATAAAGGTATGATTTGTGCTTTGGAGATTGTGTTAAGTACTGTGTTCTCTAGCTTATGTAGCTAGTTAGGTAGGGTGTCTAATCTCGCTACAATCAATAGCATGAGTCTGTAACCTACTGTCAGCAATCATGTCTCCTGCAGATCAAAAAGTTTTACAGTCATACATGCCTTCACAGCCATTTCGTACAGTACACCCAGCATCTTCTCACAAACATAAACTGATAATGTTATCTACTATAACGTGTCCTGCAACAGTGTTCAAGTCAGATTTGTGCCATGATGCTTTCATTAAGTACTGTGTTCCCTAGCTTGTGTAACTAATTAGGTATGGGTTCTAATCTCACCACACTCAATTTGTTTGTGTGTAATCAGAAGAGCATGACTCTGTATCCTATATGTGCAATCAAGTCATGTGTAGAACAAAAATGTTTACAGTCATACATGCTTATGCAGCCATTTTATACAGGCCTTCCAACATCTTCTCACAATCAAACACTGATGATGTAATCTGTTATAAAGTGTTCTTCAACATATAAAATAAAGAATTGTGCTTTGGCACTTATGTTATGTACTGTGTTATTTATTTTATTTTATTTGAAATGTGTTGACTGGGAATGTCTGACTGAGTTTGTGCCCTTTTTCAGCAGAGGCCTGGGGAGAAAACTCCACAAAGTATTACATACACCATAAAAATATTTACAAACAGTACAATAGACATGAGGTAATATAAACACGCATTATAGTGCTTGAGTTCCCACTTGTAGCATGAGAGTTTAAAAGGTATTATTTACAAAAAAAAAAGGAAATAAAACAATATGTTAAAGTTATTCATATATCCCCAATGCATAAGGACTTCACCATTTAGAGAGGAAGTAATGACAATTAATTCAGAGTTTAAAATATTGAGGTAGTGTGACTAGTTGGATAGTGGTTCTAAGGTCTAACCTCATTGTATTTAATGTGTGTATGCGTGTGTGTGTGTGTGTGTGTGTGTGTGTGTGTGTGTGTGTGTGTGTATGTGTGTATAGTCAGAAAAGCATGTGTCTGTAGCTTGCTGTCAGCAATCATGTTTCATAGAGAACATTTTTTTTACATTTTTTCATACAGGCCTCCCCCAAAGAATTCTCACAAACATACCCTGATCATGTCATCTGCTCTAAAGTGCTCTGCAACAGTTGAAGGTCAGACTTGTGCTGTGGTGTTTGTGTTAAGTACTAAGCTCTGTATGGAACTAGTTAGAGGTTCTAGTCTCACTGTGATGACCTGGTGTGTGTGTATGTGTGTATGTGTGTGTGTGTGTGTGTGTGTGTGTGTGTGTGTGTGTGTGTGTGTGTGTGTGCGTGTGTGTGTGTGTGTGTGTGTGTGTGTGTGTGTGTGTGTGCGTGTGTTCAGTTAGTTCACATAGTGGAGACCCATTTTAAAACAACATGTGAGCCACTCTTACTTCCATCTTCTTCTCACCATACACTGATGACATTATCTGCTATAGAATGTTGCCTGACACTCTGACAGTCAGACTTGGGTTGCGTCACTTGTGTTAAGTACTGTGTTCTCTAGATAGACAGGAACAGGTTCTAGTGTAACTGTGGTAAGGTGGTTTGCTTGTGTGTGTGTGTGTGTGTGTGTGTGTGTGTGCGTGTGTGCGTGTGTGTGCGTGTGTGTGTGTGTGTGTGTGTGTGTGTGTGTGTGTGTGTGTGTGTGTGTGTGTGTGTGTGTGTGTGTGTGTGGTTTTGGATTCAGTTAGCTCACATTCTGGAAACCATTTTAGAACAGCTTGTGAAACACTCCTACCAACATCTTCTTCTCACCATACGTTGATGATGTCATCTGCTATAAAGTGTTGCCTGACACCATGACAATCAGACTTGTGCTTTGGTGCTTGTGTTACGTACTGTATACTGTAGATAGCAAGGTAGGGGTTCTAAAATCACTGCAGTCAACTTGAGTGTATGCGCCATCTTTGGAGACAATTTTACACTGAGGTGTGACGCCATCACTGAAGAAGGTTGTGCCATTTTTTGCCAGCCGTAATCGGTCTGATATGATGTTAATTTTATCATAATAAATTACTCATTGGATCCTATTTTTTTGCTGGCTATCCTTTTGTTTTGCTGCCACATCAGTGTCAGACATTCCTCCAAACAGCTTCTTACCAGCATACAATGATGCTATTGGCCAGTGTGTGCCCACCATAAAGCCCAGCAGCCCTGGGTCAATAAGCTATTGTCTGTCTGGTGTCTAGTTGCCCAGCATGGGTTACCTGGGATAGCTGTATTGAGCAAAAGCTGGATGTAAAACCAACCAACCTGCCAAACATGAACTGAGAATTGCTATGCTTTATGTGGGTTCACTGACAGAATGCAGTTTGGAAGTGGATTACATGATGATATGGATGAAGCTGGGCATCCTATGTATTTAATAGATGAGATGGAAAGGCAGTGCACCAAAGCCACTTGGCTTATGATCCATATTCTACTACTCAGGAGGGGTACAGACTAGAAATGATGCTGGAATTGTGGTGAGAAAGAGGTTTCAGAAAGTAGTGAAGGATATCATCAGAATTAATGACAGATGCATGGCAATCTGACTCCAGTGTAATGATAGGGCAGTGTTCATAATCTCAGCATGCCCCACAGCAGGGTTGTGATAGTGAGGAAAATAGTCAATTCAAACAGCTGTTGCAGGGCCTACTAGATAAAGCAGGACAACATGAATTGGTGTTGATAATGGCTGACTTGAATGCACATATCAGGACAGACAGAACACGATATGAGGGCTGCCGGGGTCCATATGGGTGGGGCAACAGGAATAAAGGAGAAGCCATTCTAGACTTCTGTCTGGCAAATGGCTTAATAGTAGTCAACACATGGTTCAGAAAGAAAGAGAGTCACAAGATCACATAGAACAGTAGCCAACATGCAACTCAGGTGGACTTCCTCCTAGTAAGGAAAAGGGACTGGGGTAGAATCCATTATTGCAAAGTCATCCCCAGTGAAATAGTCACCCTGCAGCATAAACCACTAGTTGCCACAATCAGCTGCAAGCAGTAGTCAGAGAAGGCTCTAAGGTCAGCGGAGACCAGGCTGAAGATCTGGAAGTTGACTTGAGGGAAAGTACAACAGTTCAAGGAATTACTCAGGGCTCTAGCATCCCAAGAGGAGACGGAAATAGGTGGAGTTGAACAAGAATGGCAGCACCTAAAACCAGCATGTGTTAGGACTACAGAAAAGATGTGTGGCCAGGCCAGGTATAGAAATAAGGTATAAATAATAGCAAAAACAGAAACTGGAGCAAAGCAGAGTCACAAAAAAGTCCGGATAGACCACAAACAAGGAACTTGAAAGAGGCTTTAATAAAATAAAACTGCAGCAGGTCAATTGATAAGCTCTTTCACTCAATACAAATGAGCTTCATCAGATCACACAGACCAGTGTCCATAGAAGCTATATATATACAACGTTGATTCTCATTCACCTATCAAACATCATGCCTACTTACATATTAATAAGCTATGATTATATATATCTAAAACCTAACAAAATTACTTATAAAAATATATATATACATATAAACACATAAAAACACAAATATGTTTCTAAAAGCATGTCATATTCAGCATACCATCCACTGTACATCTGTAAACATACAGGAAAAATATATATATATATGTATGTATAAATAATATATAGATATATATATATATATATAAGTAATACATATATATAAATATATAAATATATATATATGCAATTTAATATAAATACATACATAATCAAACCCCAAATATTTAATCCTGAATATTAGAATCTGATATTTCTACGCTTCTTAAGTATAGGCTTGATAGAGGCTCTCTCATTAAGTCCAGAGCCTCTATCTGCTCTCAACCTAATTATCCATTTACTTTCTTGACTTTCTGTATGGTTTCTGCATTACAGGCTTGGCATACCGCTAGATATAAAGTTGTACCCTTTATAGGAATAAATTAAATCTAAGGAGAATGCTTTGCTATTCAAAGAAGCAAGGGTACAACTTAGCTTCCAATTATACTAGACCTTGTAGACATTGTAACTTTTGCAAGTACATTGATACTGCTGCAGAGTTTTTACATCCTGACCTACATACCACCTTTGATACTAAGGTAGATGCCACCTGTGATACTGTGAATATTGTGTATCTAGCGGTATGCCAAGCCTGTAATGCATTTTAATTTGGCAAAACGAATCGCCAATTTAAAGGTAGAATACGAGAACATGTCTATCACATGAGGAAAGCATCTTTGCATAATGCTTTGGCTAAACATGTAGCTCAGAGAGGGGTCGAACATAATTTTCGATTCAGAGCCATAGAAAGTATAAAACAAAATATACGTGGGGTTAACATCAGAAACCATACAGAAAGTCAAGAAAGTAAATGGATAATTAGGTTGAGAGCAGATAGAGGCTCTGGACTTAATGAGAGAGCCTCTATCAAGCCTATACTTAAGAAGCATAGAAATATCAGATTCTAATATTCGGGATTAAATATTTGGGGTTTGATTATGTATGTATTTATATTAAATTGCATATATATATATATATATTTATATATTTATATATATGTATTACTTATATATATATATATATATATATATATATATATATATATGTATATTATTTATACATACATATATATATTTTTTTTCCTGTATGTTTACAGATGCACAGTGGCTGGTATGCTGAATATGACATGCTTTTAGAAACATATTTGTGTTTTTATGTGTTTATATGTATATATATATATTTTTATAAGTAATTTTGTTAGGTTTTAGATATATATATAATCATAGCTTATTAATATGTAAGTAGGCATGATGTTTGATAGGTGAATGAGAATCAACGTTGTATATATATAGCTTCTATGGACACTGGTCTGTGTGATCTGATGAAGCTCATTTGTATTGAGTGAAAGCGCTTATCAATTGACCTGCTGCAGTTTTATTTTATTAAAGCCTCTTTCAAGTTCCTTGTTTGTGGTCTATCTGGACTTTTTTGTGACTCTGCTTTGCTCCAGTTTCTGTTTTTGCTATTATTACTGGTATATTTACTTGGAGTATTTGGAGTGTTTACTCCAGAACATAGCGAGGAGTATTTTTGTATTTATAGAAATAAGGTACACAAGGAAAGCTGGTGGTGGAAGGCAGAAATCCAGAAAGTCATCAAAAGAAAGAAAGTAGTGGTACAAGAAGTGGGAGATAATAAAGACTGACCAGGCTAGGAAGGACAACTGGATGGCTAATAAAGAAGCTAAGAAATAAGTTGTAATAGCAAAGAATAGGGCATCCAAGGCATTCTACCAACTTCTGGAAAGTGACTCAGTAAGTGGCACAAAGAAACTATATCAGGTTGCAAGGCAAAGACAGAAAGTTAAAAAAGATAGTCAGACACCCTTCAGAATGGGTGCCAGCAACAGCCTGCTCACCAGTCCACTGGACATCAGAGGCAGATGAGAGGAGTTTTTCCAGCAGCTTCTGAATAAAGAAAACCCAACAAAAGCTGTACTGTGCCAGAAGCAGCCTACAATGAGAGAAGAGGAGCCCACCCTGGAAGAAGTAAGAACAGCACTAAGAAAAATGAAGTGAGGGAAAGAAGCAGACTGAGATGAGGTCACAGCAGAAATGATAAAGATGCTGGGTGAAACCAACAAAAAATTGCAAAGAATACCAAGTCACTGTGTAATATTAGCACTTTTGTCAAGTTTATTAACTCAACTTCATCAGACAAATACATCACTCCACTAAATGTGCTTAAATAGTCTTCCCTAATCACATGATCTACATAATTAGTGCAATTAAATCATCCCTTCCATTCTTAAAAACATATAAACATATGAATATATATATATATATATATATACATATAAGAATATAAAAAAATGTAAATATATATAAAAATATATAAAATATATGTATAGCAATAACAGCAATATATTTATATTCATCTGTTGAGGCTTTTAAGCTTTAATATACATGAAATAGGCCAAATATCATTGAGACCTGGCCTAGCATAAGCTCTGGTTAAAATTTGCCATCTTAGTTCTAACTGTTCCAATAATAAAGACATGGATCCCCCTCTATTATCCGCTGTAACAGTGTCAATGACTAAACAAAAATGCATGATTACAATAATCTTTGACATGTCTAGCTAGGGCATTTTCTACTTTTCCTTTTCTAATATAATATAAGTGTTCTTATACCCTCTCTCTTAACTTCTTATCTGTTTTGCCAATGCAAAAGCATGGGTAAGACTGGCATTGAGCTAGATAAGCTACTCTACTAGTATTACAATTAAATCTATTCCTAATAGTAAAATCTTTGCCTTGGATAGAGAAGTTGACTCCCATCTGCATATATCTGCAGTAGTTGCAAGATTCACATCTATACATACCTACTATCCTCGGGGGTACTACGTGCTCAGAAGATAAAATATCCTTGAAATTAGTGGCTCTTTGAAAAATTACTCTACAGGGTCCTTCCCCATTTTCTCCATATACTCACAGTCAGGCCTAAAGATGTCCCAGTTATGTTGTACTATGTCCCTGATGCTGTCAAAATGTATGTTGTATGGCAATATTAGGGCTCTTTGAAAATTTACTATGTCTCTCTTACCATTCATTGTAACTAAATCACCATTTGTCCCAAGTAGTGGCTTAAAAATGCCTTCCTGTCTTTTCCTAATAACCTCCCAAAAAATATTATCCAAGAATATAGCTGTATACCCTCCATTGCTCAACATATCCTTCCAAAATGCACATTGTTCACTAAAGGTGGAGTCATTACTCACCATACGGGACTTTATTTTTGATAGATAGGGCGGTGGCTTTTAAAATGAAGTAATGAGTTAGAGTAGGTAGGTTGTATATGTTAGAGTCAAACCTACCTTCACCTCTATTCTTTGATATGGTCATGTCCAAATAATGGACATCCTCTTCACCTATTTCCATGGTAAACTTAAAAAATTATGTACTGCTGTTCAAATGTACAAAAAGTCGTTAAGTTTTTCTCTACCACCTTTCCATAAAATGACAATGTCTTCTAAATATCATCTGTAATGTGTCCAACAGTTACTAAACTCAGAGTTAAAGATGTATTGACTTTCCCATTAGGCAAGGACAATGTTGACCAATGTGGGTGCACAAACTGCAGCCATTGCCACACTTTAAGTTGTCAAAACAACTGTTTTTCAAAAATGATAAAGTTGTTTCCTAAAACTAGGTTCATTAAGGTGATAATAGTCCGTGCTTAGTTGTGGTCTACACTAGGGTGGTTACATAAAAACTCATAGAACATATCCAAGCCCTCAGAGTGTGCAGTGACAGAATAAAGATCACATAGACCGATAGTGACAAATAACAATTCTTCAGAATATAACTCATCTGAAACTTTTGATAAAAAATCCCAACAATGCCTGAAAATACATTTGTGTTCACTCAAGAGATTCTTAATGCTCACATCTATGTATTTAGCTATAGGCAGGGTTTTTGAGGCCTTTGCATCCACAATAGGCCTCAAAGGAGGGTATTCTAAACTCTTATGAGTCTTGGATATGCCAAAAATGGTGGGGGTCCCAGGGTGCAGTACCTTCAGAAATCCAAAGTCATTCACACTAATCTCAACATCAAATCTTTTAGTGCAAGGTCAGTCCTATGATATGAAATATTCATTTCATTGACCAAGACTTCTTCGTATGTATATATATATATATATATATATATATATATATATATATATATATATATATATATATATATATATATATATATATTTATAAATATGGGCGAAATGAGTCTACCTCGATCAGCAGTGTTTTGAAACTAAAGGCTGAATATGTTTTTTCTTAGATTTCTGTTTATGAGCTTTTTTAGTTATCACAATGCACTATTTTTGTTCATACAGTATGTATGTGTTTTTATGGTTCCCTATCAGAAGCCTGAAACACTATAAGCCTGAAAATCAAAATCCTGAAACCAAAAGCCTGAAAATTCAAAATCCCGAAAACCCAAAATCCTGAAACTCAAAATCCCTGAAAACACAAAATGGACATACTGACGTCATTGTGGCTTTGCTATTGTTAGCCCTGTGGTGTTAGGTCATGCGTTGGGTTCAGGTAAGTGTGCGGTTGGTTTTATGTTAGGGTTAAGGGCGGTTTAAGTGAGTTAGGGTTAGGGCGCAGGTTAGGCATGTATGCAATAGTGACAAATATTGGGGTTAGGGGCAGTTTAAGTGAGTTAGGGTTAGGGCGCGGGTCAGGTGAGTGTGCAATAGTGACGGACCTTAGGGTTAGGGTTAGGGTCAGGGTCAGTTGGTAGATATTAGTGTCTTTATAGTGACATATTAGCATTATTTGTGTTTTCAGGATTTTGAGTTTCAGGATTTTGGGTTTTCGGGATTTTGAATTTTCAGGCTTTTGGTTTCAGGATTTTGATTTTCAGGCTTATAGTGTTTCAGGCTTCTGATAGGGAACCGTTTTTATACACATATTTTATCGAAGTGTTTTTTGTAACAAGCAAGGTTTTGAATTATGCAAAAACAAGCTTTTTTTTTTTTGGAATAGTGTATTTTTAAATTGTACGTATGGGAGTGCTTTTAGTATCATGTGACTGTGATGTACCTATCAAAACAGTTCACTGTTGTTGTATGATGGTGTTCTGAAGAAGTTGGAAACTGTTCTGATGAAAGCGCTAAACTATTGAAGTGGAGTTCTACAGTTCGTGGTCTTCTCTGTTTGTTTTTTATCATATTACATTGATTTTTTTTTTAGTTCTGATAGTTTTATCCGAGAATGTTCCAGAAAGTGGTATATGGAATGAAAGAGCTTAACAACTTGATATTTTAATAAATGAGTTTTTGGAATTTTACCCGCATTCTGCCCTTTGTTCTGGCACTACAGGAATTGTTTGGTTATCACATTTGTTTATTTTCCCTGATGAATTTTTTTAGTAGTAGCTGTAGTAACATGCCTCTTGAGAACTGTTGACATGGGATGATGCTATGTATATTGTCTCTTTACTAAGGCCTGTGTTTTGTAGTATAGTATACCAAAATTCTACTCAGTTCTCATTTAATCAGCACTGTGACACTTGTAGTATGGCACAAGTGTGCATGTGTATACCTACCATCATTAAATGCTCTGTGATATACATCATTATAACGTCACACTGATTACATAGGCACAGACATCTTGTTTCATCTATATGTGGTAATGCTGTTATATACACAAACATATAAGTAGTCCAGATTCAGTTGCAACTTTTGTGATTTCATTGTATGCACAATTGTGCTGCTATTCACAAGGTTTATTTATGTGGTCCCTGACAGCATTGTGTGACTGACAGCATTTGTGTAAATAACTGTTCTGCATCAACTTCATCTGCCTAATTTTTAATTTGTCCTTATATGGTATCAGGGCACTCACACACAGCTAACCAGTGAAAAAACATATGTGCATATGATGTACAATTGATGTACTTGTATGCCATAGGTAGAGTTATTTGACTGTGTTAAGATGTCCACTGTATGGTATGTTGCAAACCCAAGGTTGCATGTTGAGGTGTTGTCACAAATAATTTTTAAATAAGTACAAAGTGATATGTGGAGTACACAGCTAAGTGCAGAGCTGTTTGTGGATGGCGCCACATATACTCAACCACAGGAAATGGGCAATCTGCTAGCTGACAGATTTGGATCAAACTTTGCCACCCTGTCCAC
The DNA here is from genome assembly GCF_019279795.1 of Protopterus annectens. Lineage (NCBI taxonomy): Eukaryota > Metazoa > Chordata > Ceratodontiformes > Protopteridae > Protopterus > Protopterus annectens. Next base: position 663,948,606 of record NC_056744.1, read on the forward strand.
ACTGCACATCACACAAAGTATACATGCAAACATTACTCAGCTTATTTTCTCAAGAGAGAAGCTCATCTGTGTGCTATCTAAGGCTAAAACCACAGCATCAGTGGGCGCTGACAACATCCCTGGTTGCCTTTTCAATAACTTGCACAGTTGGTTCCCCCTTGACAACAGTCTTCAGACAGGCTATATTCTGGCAGATGGATGTACAGCAAAGGTTATCCATCTGAACAAGTGAGGAACATCACCTGACCCAGAGAGTTATAGACTCATAAGATTGACTTGCCTCATCTATAAGGCAATCAAAGGAATCATCATGGACATTATCAGAAAGGACACAGGTAATCTCCTGCCTGTGAACACAACACATTTTTGATTTAAGGATACATCATGTTTGTTAAATCTGTTTAACTTCTTCAAGAAGGTCACCAAGGGTATGGATGAGGGAAAGACTGCATATCCTGCCTAAATATACCTGGCCAAGGCATTTGCCACAAATCCACACTCATGTATTAGATATAAACTGTCTCAACTGGCCATAAACACATATGTCACCAGGTGGTTAGCCAACTGGATCACCAATAGGACACGTACTGTCGAAGTGTGTGAATAAACCCCTAGCAATATACCAGTGACCAGAGCCATAACACAGGGTTCTGTACTATGCCTTTTCCTGCTTGGTATTACTTCCCAGATGTCAAGACAAATGTAACCTTTGTCTTGCTATCTTTGTGGATGACTACAAAATATGGACAGTTATTAAATCCATGAACACAGCTGACATTTTGCAGAAACTATTAATGCACAAAAATGATTGGTGCCAGAGCCAAAAAAACACACTAAATGGACACAAAAGCACTTTGAAAAGGAAATACCCAAGCTAATTACAATATAGACAGCACACCCTTATGAGTGCAACCAATGTTACATATCTGGGTACTCAGTTAGATAGCAATTGGAACTTTGACCACCGTGTGTCCACAGTAGTGACAAATCCCTTGTATGCGGCCCAATGCATAAGTACAGGCAGGCCATCCACAGCAAAGGACATTATAATGCCATTGTAAATGTCCCTCATCAAATCAATAATTGAGTACAATGCACCTTTTTTCATGTACTTCAACACATACTTGCACAATGATGATACACGGTATTAACAAGAAGAGAAGTCATAGGCAGAAAGATTTAAAGCCCTATCACTGTATTATATCTACAACAGACTACTAAGGGTCGATCTGTGTCTGACCTACAGGCCTCTGATCTGGCCCTGATGTCAATGTTACACATTGTTGACACAAACTGCACAAGGATCACTCATTCCAAGGATGTTAACCTAGCCTCTGACATAATAAATCATGTTAGAGAGAGAAATACATCTCTCAGACATCACCCCTTCTCTGAAACATGCATGCCATTTACATAAAGCAAAGGCCTTTTCTGACCCTCTCCAAGTGCAATATAGATCAATGGATGGTTAACCATGGAGAGATGCAGTTGGTATTATATAACATAGCATAGGCATATCCCTTTGTGAACATTGTTCACATAGCTATTGAAAATTGTGTAACTTATGTTAAATATGGCTAGGCTTTTGGAGGATCTTGGGACTTTAGCCTAGTACTCTCCTATGTACCTATAAACCTATGAAGTTCAATTGTCCCTAGCTACAGCGACAGTGTGACTATACAGCATCATGGATGTAACAGTTTATCACATCAGTATTATCACCTGATAGTTTGCATGACCACATATGCATGTATGTCAGTATTTCTTGCTTATGCAAAATTTTCTATGGCAATGTCAGGGCAACAATGATCATGTGGCACATGTCTTGGGTTTGGCATGTGCTGATAGAAAGTGTGCCCCTTGTATTGAAGCTATACTTTGAAGTGCTGTTGTTTCTGTGCACGTGAACATAACTGATGTGCTGTCATGAGTTTCACACAGTAATGTACCATTCATTATGATGGATCACTTCTGAATTTACACACCATTTGCAGATGCTGCAGATAATATCCATTGTTATTACATGTGGCAGATGCATGCAATACACAGCTGTGTGTAGAGAATCCACTCATACTAGTGTGTTGTTTTTAAGTGTTGTTATCCATATGGCTGACACCTATGTCATCCAGGGATGCTTTATTCAAGTGTGTAACTTTTGACACAGTGAACTCCAATGCATCTTGTTGTCCATACATAAGTACTCATTGTGATGCATAACGATTAGGCATTGACTTCCCCTTAAGGTGTTCTACAAGATGCATGTGTGATACATCATTCTGTGGTGCACCCAGTAAATACACAGCTCACTGACAACATTGATGGCATAGGTTACATTCTTGAAGGTATGGATTGTGGCTTATGTGTCATGGAAACCTCTCAACTGGACACAAGTGTCTTTATTTTAAACTACAGATGTAACACTGGTACTTCTTAATACCTCAAAAAGTGGTCATTTTTGAGGAAGGTGTGTTGAATTAATCCTATAGATTACTGACAAATCATTACAGCTGTTCAAATGTGTTTCTGCAGAACATGTATAATAACTTAACAGTCACATGTTTTATGTTAATGTCACAGATTAATGATGGCATTATTTTGTCCATGATTGTGGCTGCTTCTTTCTAATGTTGTCCATGAACCTGTTGCTATGTGTCCCTGATTGGTTGAGAGCTATGCTGACATTTCAGTCATATTCAGGCAACTCATTTTGCCCACCTTAACAAAATGCACATACCCCTATTGTATATACCGTCCTCGCTAAATGTCCTCTCCAGTGATCATGTCAGGATGTTTATGTCACAACCAATCATCAGGCGCACTGCAACTGTGGTACCACTTCACAAAGGCGGTGCCTCCACCGACCCTGGAAATTACCGGCCCATTAGTTTTCTACTGATATGTAACTTTTTGTGCCAGTCACATAATATACTATAATTCGGTTCTCCTGGCCACTGTAAAGAAATGCTAATTTTGTGCACATCCTCCCTTTATTTGGCTGCCGACCCTACTGCTATCCATAAGCTCCAAAAGGCAACTTAAGTATATGCTCCTGTGAGTGACTTATTTCCTAGAATTCCTATTTTTGTCATCCATCAATTTTTATTCTATAGTATCTGTGTTAACTAGTTAACCTGTGTGAATAAACTGAACTCACCAATCGCTCCCGAGAACAAGACACCAGCAGCCTTAACCTTCTTATTTTCTCACTTTTTCTCTTCTTCTCACTCCTTACACTATACTCCCTGGTCTTTTTCCCTCCATTCCCTTAACCATTCCTCTGATTTCCTTTCTTTTCCTTACTAGACTCTCTCTCACACAGCCTTTGCCTTCCTGCCATTCTACTGTCTGCATTACCCCTGCCTCCCTCCAAAGCCCCACTGTTAGGTTCCTTCTACTCTACTGTACAAGTCTTTCTCTCTTTGCATGTTTTTTTCTATCTGTACAGCCCTAGACTTTTGTGCTCTCACCTTCCCCCTAAAGCTTTCCTGCTTGGATATCACCTTCTGCTAATTCTACCATTTGATTTCCAGTATGCCCTCTATCTTCCTTTCCCCAGCCAGTCTCAACATCTCTTTTTACTGATTACTTTTTTTGGACTTTCTGGTCCCGGGTGTTAGCCCCACTCCATTCACCCTCGCTACGCTCGGGCTCTCTTCCCTCCCCTACCCTAACCCCATTCCCACCCACCCACCCACATTACAATTTCCTTTATACCATCCAATTCCTCTTCTTCCCCCTAACCATCCACCAGCAAACAACTTCCTGTCTAGCTCTGATTACTTTTTACCTCCCTTCCCTTCCTTTCCCCTGAAACCTGACAAAACCCTTACATTACATCACTCCTTACTCCAAACTACTTCTATAACAAGAAATCCATTTCACTATCCCATCTCAACATAAAAATGCAGCATCTTATTATTTCCATCCCCCTCCTATTTTTCCTCTCTACCCAAACCTCTTATCACTTTCATCTCCCCTATCTAACACTACACTTACCAACCTCCTACAACTCTGAAAATCTTTCAACATCCTCCTTCTACTACATTTCTTATTCAGCCTCCCCAGTACAAGTCATCACAAACTATCGCAGTTGCGTACACTCCCTTCTAACTATAAATCTAAAACCAAACTCTACAAACTACATTCACACTTCCCTATACTTCTCCCTACCCACTAATAACACACTTTTATCAGGGGACATACACCCCTACCCTGGTCCCACCTTTTCCCCTCCCAGCCACTCACATCCCCCATCCTCCAACCCTCCACCTTCACCTAATAATGTTGAGCCTCCCCAGCCCACTACAACTAAATCAGCCTTTTCCAAACTCCTAGCCATATATTCCCTAAATATTCAAAGCCTAACCAACAAAAAACACTGACTTCCAGGCCTAGATAACCCCATACAACCCCTCACATCCTCACCCTATCTGAAACCTGGTTTAAGCCACACATCTCCAGTAATGAATTTCTCCCACCAGGGTATAATATATATTGCTCAGATAGATACCCAAAAAAAGGTGGTGGAGTTGCCGTCCTCCATTCCAATAGCCTCAATCTATCACCACTCCCCATACCAATCCCCAACTTTCACCCAGCAGAACTTATAATACTTAACTGCCACCTCAACCCTCTCAAAAATAGCTATCACCTCCATCTATATCTCTCCTTTAAACAATTTAACCACTCTTGAAAACATACTATACTGGTTTTCACATAACATAACTTATGAAACCCTCATCTTAGGAGATGTCAACTTAGACTGGTCCATACTGAAAACTGACTCTTCCCAAAATAGTATCAACTTACATGGCTTCCATCAACTCATATCTTCCCCCACCCGACTCCATAGAAATACATCTTCTAGCTCCATAATAGACTGGATACTTACCAACTCCCCCCACCTTTACCACAACCCTAATACTCTTCCAGACCAACTTCATGACCACCTCCCCACCTCTGTCCTCAGATACACAACCCAACCCCCAAACCTCATCTATATTGAGACTGTCGTAGACTCACCAATTTTAATCTAACAGAATTTAACTCTATTTTATCTTCCACAGACTGGTCCTTCCTTAAAAATATCCCACTTGATGATGCAGTTAGCAGTTTTAATAACATCTTCCTGAATACCCTAAACTCCCTTGCTCCTTCTAGAAAGATTCAAATAAACTCCAATCATGCCCCATGACATTCCAAAGAAACTAAGTCCCTCATGCTCAACAGAGGTAAAGCCTGGAAAGCCTGTACCAAAACCAAACAATTATCCCTCTTTCACCACTATAAGCACCTCAGAAATCTTACTAAGAAACAAGCCAATGCAGATAAAAAGTCATTTTACAATTCTGGCCAACTTGATAATAAATCCAACCCCCAAAAATTCTGGACTACAATTAACAGAATTCTGTCCCCAGGCCATTCTTCAACCCCCAGCCCCTTCCCCAATACACCACCTCTAGAAACAACTACCCTTCTTAACAATCACTTTATCTATACCATTCAGTCACTCATCCCATCAAATAGTAACACTACTCCTCTGTCTACCCCTCCCAACCTATCTGACAATCCTCCTTTCTCTCTACATCTTGTTTCCACTTCCTATATTCAAACTCTTCTTTATAAACTCAGTCCCTGCTCTCCCTCCACAGATAATCTACCTCCTACCTTCCTCAAACTAGCTGCAGACACCATAGCCTATCCAGTGTCCATACTAATCAACAGATCTATACAGGAATCCACTGTCCCTACCCTCTGGAAATCTGTCTTCACTATTCCTCTGTGCAAAGGCGGTAATTCTACTGACCCTTCTAACTAATGACCCATAGCCATCCTATCCCCCCTCTCAAAGATTCTTGAAAAATGTGTCCACTCTCAACTACTCAACTACCTGCTCCAACATAATCTCCTCACCCCCACCCAACATGGTTTTCTTCCTCACCACAGCACAACTACTGTCCTCCTATCCTTTACCCATACCATTGCAGAGGCCCTGGACAATAATAAAGTCTTATACTGTCTCTTCCTTGACCTCTCCAAGGCCTTTGATACAGTCTCTCATCCCCTACTGCTATCTAAACTTGCCAATATTAATCTATCTACCTCCTCCCTTGCCTGGTTCTCTAGCTACTTATCCTGCAGGAAGCAATCAGTAAAATGGCTCTCTCCCATGTCTCCTTTCATACCTGTCCCAACTGGAGTTCCCCAGGGATCCATCTTGGGACCCCTCTTCTTTAACATTTTAACCAATGACCTCCACACATGTTGTAAACAATCATCCCTCATCCCTCATCCAATATACTAATGATTCTACCCCCATCTCTATCTCTGACAATATCTCTGAACTTCATTCTCTTACCCAACAGACCTTCCTCTCTACCGAACAGTGGCTAACCAACAATCTACTGATCCTCAACACCAAAAAGACCAAACTCTTACTATTTCTTCCCTATTCTCTCTCTTACCACAAATTCACCTTTACTATCATTTCCTCAAATAACACTACTATCCAACCTGAAGTTCACGCTAAACTTCTAGGAGGTCATCATCAATGATGAACTGAAATTCAATATGCACTTACTACACAGTATAAAAAAGACTCCCCAGAAACTAGGTTTTCTATATCAAAACAAAAGCTAACTCCCAATGCTAAACTGTCCCTTGCCCAAGCTGTTCTCCTTCCCTCCCTTCTTTATGCTGTCCCTGTATTTAACCATATCTACTACCTTAAACAACTCCAACAAACTTACCAAAAGATAGTTAGATTTGTCACAAACTCTCCATATAATGCACACCACTGCTTATCCCTAAACTCTCCATACTGGCTTGAATTCCTTCACTTATTGCTGCTATGTCAACTTCAAAAGCTACACTCCTTTCTCTACAAACCTTCATCCTGGCCTGCTCTCTCTTCTCTCATCTCAATCTATTCTCCTTCTCATATGCTTTGTACCTCTAACCAACTACTATTACAAACCTACCAACCCAAAAAAACTATTGGTAAACACCTTTACAAATCCTCCATTGCCCAAGCCTGGAACAAACTTCCCAAGGACATATGTTCCATCACCACCCATCCCATTTCAAAGAAAAACTACTCAACTCCAAAATCTGTCTGTGCCAAACTCTAACCTATAAAGTTTCCCCATCCCCTCTTACATAAGCCCTCCATTTCAACTAATATGTCCAAATCACAGTGTTTTTTTCCCCCAAATCGCTGATACCTGCACTGACAAATCAAACCAGTAATGTAAATATGTAAATATGCAATTTCTCTGCTACCCTGTAAAATACTACAGGTACACTGCCTTTTTAATTTCTTCTTCTGTGTTTTTAAACTTGTCTATGTTAAATGAATTTTATCATAATCAACAGTGTATACATTTTGGCGAAAATACAAAAAGAAGTCACCTGTACTGGGTAAAGCACCCTGGAACAACGAGAGTTAGCAAACCTCCAAGTAGCAAAATTATAGGAAAGTTCCAAGGTAACACCAAAGGCACAACTCCAAGAATACTTGAAAAACCTTTAATGAGGCAGACCTGCATAAGTAAGCGCTTTCACGTCCAACTGACGCTTCTTCAGACTTCAATGTTTACTAAATAAATAAAGGCGCTTATATACAATTCCAAAGCTCAATAATTTCAACAATTAATCAATTAGAACAATAAGAGCTTAAAGTGCTAGTGCCTAAAGAAATCTATATACATATAGTCTGTATACATATTTATATAAGAAACCAACCATTGACAAAACTCATGTAAAATATTGTATAAAACATTATTTGAAACATAATAAAGACACATTAAAAACTCCATAATATATATATATATATATATAAGAGCTCATAAAAAATTGATGTACTGTATTTAGTAAACATTGAAGTCTGAAGAAGCGTCAGTTGGACGTGAAAGCGCTTACTTTTATGCAGGTCTGCCTCATTAAAGGTTTTTTCGTTAAGTATTCTTGGAGTTGTGCCTTTGGTGTTACCTTGGAACTTTCCTATAATTTTGCTACTTGGAGGTTTGCTAACTCTCGTTGTTCCAGGGTGCTTTACCCAGTACAGGTGACTTCTTTTTGTATTTTCGCCATTTGATTCGTTTGAGTCTCCTGCTGGGACATGGCTACTGAGGGAAACATTGACTGTGATTTAAATATTCCAATAACTAACAATAAGTATAATCTACAGAGTTTATTGGAATTGAAAGTAAATCCGTTACTCAAGTTAACAGCGACGGATTTAAATAATCCAGAAGTCGTGAATATGGATCGTAAACATGACATTGATATCATTGTTATTACTAGACGTTTAGAAAATAAGCTGCAAAAAATAAAGAGCATTCAGTGGCAGAAATCGCACATGGAAGCGTGTAAAAGCTTCCGACTGATACCCAGAGGACTCAGGGTCCTAAAAATGCCCACGTTTGGGGACTCCAATCCAGCCCTGCTCTCTAAATGGCAAAAGTTAAACTTAGAAATAAGTTTTGGCTACATAAATATTTTAATTGAACATTATAATATGTTATTGTCAACTTTGTCCAAAGAAATCTCAGAGTTAGAAAAAGAACTTTTGGGTCTGTTAAATGAACGAGAACTGGGTATGCTATATGACGATCTAAACATCATGATCCGTTCAATAGATCAAAAATTGATCCAGGACAAAAAGAGAAAACTTGAGAGAGACTATGTAGACTTTAAAAAGAGTCAAGTCTTTTCATGGCCGAGAGACAAAGACAATAAGTCTGCTACTTTTAGGAGAAATAGTATTTCTGCTAAATCGCGTACCCATGGAGCTGACACACAAGGCCACGCCCCTCCATTGACGATTGCCAGCGAGTCACCTCCCACAGGTAACATCGGGTCTACTTCTGATGAGGTTCTACGACCCACGGGCGCATCTCTGATGACAGCTCCTGGAGCTAACAACAAGCGGCAGGTCACGGTGGAGGCGATGGTTCATTTAAATAACACTTCTGAGATTCCAGTACCTACGAACATCGATGAAGAAAGCATTAGTCCTAATTTGGGAAATAAAAGGAAGTCGCCAGCTGTGAGTTCAGCGGCTGATACTATCACAAGAGTAGATGAAGAAAATGATGTTTTTTTATCACACACAGACTTCCCATGCTTTCCCCTTCCATTCAAGCCTATAGAGACAAGAACATGGACATTAAACAACAATTACAAGAAAAGGAAGGGAACAGAAGAAATCTACGAGAATCAGAGAAAAGCACTGAGGTCAGTACACAGGATTTAATCGTGAACATTTCTAAATACAAACTTAATGACCATGAGTTATCTGTCCTTAGCAAAGGACTTAGTTTTGTTCCATCTGCTTTTAGTGATGTTACAGAGTTCATAGTGGATATAAAAATGTTCACTAGGAGCATAGCGTTAAAAATGTTGTATAATGATAAAAATGCAAATTTAGATAATGTTAGCAATATTAATATATTTAGGAAACCTTCTACGTTTATTCCTGTACAACATCCGCTATTGGAATTATTTGAACGAGCCTGCGAATTTGATCTGATGGAATTTTATAACAATAACACAGGGAAACCTGACTTTTATAATACAACTGCTAAAGAGAAGGCAGCTATTCTAAGTTTACAGAGTAATAACAATATAGTTATCAGGCAAGCTGACAAGGGGGGAGCGATAGTTGTAATGGACAAGGACATGTATGATATAAAAGTGTCTTCTATGCTTGCAGAAACTGACACCTATATAAAATTAAACGCTGTCTCACTAAATAAGTTAATTAAAAATGTGCACGCACAGCTATATGATTTACTACTCACTAATGTTATTGACATGAATTTATACAGATATTTTCTTGTTGAAAATCCATTAGTACCAATCTTTAGGGGTCTTCCTAAAATACATAAAGAGTTGGATAATCCACCATTAAGACCTATCGTTTCAAGCAAAGGGTGGCTGACTGAGTCTCTTTCAATTTATTTAGACAAACAGTTTAAACCCATAGTTTATAACACTAAACACATCCTAAGAGACACGCAACAATTCATTGAAGGTCTTGCAAGATGTAATGAGAAACATCGAATTACAAAGGATGACCTTTTTGTCACCTTAGATGTTAAATCTCTATTTACATCAATCCCAAATAACACTGGGATTGAATTTTTGAGATTATTTCTCTTAAACCATGGTGTTAACAACAGCAAAATCATAATGTGGACATCTCTGTTAGAAATTGTGTTAGAAAATAATGTTATGGTTTATAACAATAATTACTATCTCCAACGAAAGGGCGTAGCGATGGGAACACCTTGTGCGAACTCATATGCCAACCTGGTGTTGGCATATTGGGAAGAAGCGCATGTAATGAATAATTTAATTTTCAATGAATATTTAATACACTATTGCCGTTTTGTTGATGATGTTTTTTTATTATGGAGAGGAACAGCAACCATGCTAAACGAATTTATACAATATATAAATGGTACTACTCATTTTTTAGAATTTGAGAGTGCATACTCTCATGAGAAAATACAGTTCCTTGATGTATTGTCAACTAAGGGACTCAATGGTGTGAATACATGCATATATAGGAAGCCTTGTTGGAGGAATAATTTACTCCACAGAACCAGTATGCATCCTCGACATGTGCATAAAAATGTAGTAATGAACCAAACTTTAAGAGTCTCTAAGCTTACTACAGATGAGACAACTTTCAATGAACAAAAGGCAGTGTTAGAGAACAATTTTATACAAAGAGGTTACAATGAACAATCGGTACACAACACCATTATTGAGGCAAGTAACAAAAGGAAAGATAAAGGTTGTCCGTATTATAATAAATCTAATACCACTGATAAGAACAAGAAAGAACTAAAAATCTCCAAGAACAGACTTATAATACCATATACAAATAGGAATAATCAAATAAGAAAGATTATAGAAAACAATTGGAAGATTCTCACCATGGATGAGAAAATTAAGACATTGGTTGAACAGAGACCTAATATAGCTTATAAGAATTTGAAGTCTTTGAAAAGACTACTTTGCTATGAAAAAACCAAAACTGAACATCCACTCTCACAAAGGGAAGGTACTTTCCCTTGTCGTAAATGCAACCAATGTACATTTATAAATACGGACAACACTTTTCTCCATCCCATTACTAATAAAATATATACATTTAAAAACTATACTGATTGTAGGTCTAAGAATTTAGTATACCTAGCCCAATGTCAGCTGTGCACTAAATATTATGTAGGGAAAACCAATCGTACCCTACGTGAGCGCATAAGAGAGCATTTATATGCTATCAATAGAGAAGATCCAACAAATGCTCTAGCCAAACACGTGATGGACAAAGGGTCTATACATCATTTTAAGTTCAAGGTTCTAGAATTAATAACAGTGGATAGTAGATTAGGAAATGTAAAGAACCACACTGAAGAAGCAGAGATTAGGTGGATCCTTAGACTTCAGGCACATATATATGGCCTGAATGATAGAATCACACTCAGACCCTTCTTGGCAGCTAAGGCTTTTAAACATTAGTACATCAATTTTTTATGAGCTCTTATATATATATATATATATTATGGAGTTTTTAATGTGTCTTTATTATGTTTCAAATAATGTTTTATACAATATTTTACATGAGTTTTGTCAATGGTTGGTTTCTTATATAAATATGTATACAGACTATATGTATATAGATTTCTTTAGGCACTAGCACTTTAAGCTCTTATTGTTCTAATTGATTAATTGTTGAAATTATTGAGCTTTGGAATTGTATATAAGCGCCTTTATTTATTTAGTAAACATTGAAGTCTGAAGAAGCGTCAGTTGGACGTGAAAGCGCTTACTTTTATGCAGGTCTGCCTCATTAAAGGTTTTTTCGTTAAGTATTCTTGGAGTTGTGCCTTTGGTGTTACCTTGGAACTTTCCTATAATTTTAGTGTATACATTTTCTTTAAGTAATATCATCTCTTTTTGTAAACTGTGTGTTTAAAAGACCTATTTAGTAATTGTATAATTTCTATGTATACTGCTGTGCTACATGGAGTTTTTGTCCTCGGGCCTCCACTGAAAATGGGTCTCAAGCCCAGTTGGACTAACCCGTTAATAAATGTCAATGAATAAATAAATAAAATGCGTGATGATGTAAATATACTTGACAGGAGGTGTACACAGCAGTATGTAATGTGCTATGCACATATGTGATAAATGTTATGTTACTGACTTGTTAGTGCAGAGGATTCAGTCTTTGTACAAATAATGAACTGCTTTCTGTAGTCAAGGTTATGAGGTTTGTTTCCTCTCATTTCCATTTGCCTAATGTGCAACTCCAATCAAGTCATTTAATCAGACAGTGCGTCCTGAAAAGGGATAGATTGTCTAGTGTAGTGTATACACATTAACATATCCTTATCTGATGTGCATTACCATGTTTCACATGTCCTCTTCCTCTTTCTTCATTCCTACTATTCATGTCTGTGGCCCTTTTCAAAATCCACACTTCCCCAGACTAATGTATCTACACTGCATTCTATGATTCTATCCTTGATGATAACCACAAGTTGTTTATTTCAGTATACCAAAAACAACATGTAGTATACATTGAAACGAGTACACTTTTCTATAATGTGTTACTATATTGCATTAATTTTAGCCTTGGTGATTATTGTGGCTGCACACACAATTTTGCAGAGCACGTTTGCTCGGAGATTAATTTCTGTGCATTGTTTTGCAGATGTGCAGAAACTGAAGCAAAAATGAAAGGTTTCTTACTACACCTCTCAACCTGTGACATTGAACATAGGAAGAAAGGCTGATTAGATGTCCAGGTATTACTTTTCGGCAAGAACATGCAACTAAATATCTGGACATTTAATCAGTATAACACTTGAATACCAAATAGCACATAATTCTCCCTGCTTCCAGCAGGAATGGGGCATACTATTCAGAAACATGTTTAAAAAAGAGAGACTAACAAAAATGATGGAAAAATATATAAATGCATTATAAATGAGACTTTAATAAACTGTATTGCAAAATTCTACCACCCAAGGTAATTTATTTTTTATTTCAGAAATAGGAAGATGTAAGACGTGTCCATTTAAATTATTGTTGCTGTTAATATGTTGGTCATGCAGTGTGTTTTTCTGTGTACTAGACAGCTTCAAAAATCACATATGATGATTGGGGATTCTGAAAATTATGTGAAGGGGTAAATCAACCCTAAAAATTGGAGCATACCTCCAAAAAAAAAGTATATCGTGTGCAGGGGCAAATCAGGCTGGGAAAATTCCTTCAAAATAGGGACAGCTGAGACGTCTGATTCTTGCCAAAGGTAATTAAGAAATAATGTGTACTGCCATGTTGGCAATTGTGCTACACAATTGTTTGTGATTTTTTGTACTATGTATAAATCTTTCTGGTTATATAAATGTTGGCTTCCTGTTTAAACAGGCCTGCCTTGACTCTCATTTATTTCAAATGGAGTAGCAATACTATTCTTATTACAACAAGGCACTGTCCTTGCTATTTTCTAGTGTGTTGGATAATTAAATCATTATAGAATAACATTTACACAAGATAAATGAAATGTGATGCAATATATGTATTATGATATTTATACTGTCTTAAGTGGGGGTTTTTTTTGTCTGACACAAAAACTTTTGTGAATATTATGGAGATTACAGAAAGGAATACATTCTTTTTGAATTTATAATAACATAGGGCAAAACCAATGCAGTGCAAGACTAGATATACAAATAGGATAATTATATATTCCTAGGGCTTAAAGGTGCATTTGAAATGTAACGTTTACGATGCTAAGAATGGTTGAATGTATTTAAGAAACATCTTGTATATTTCAATTTTAATATCAATCTCATTGCTCTTCCCAGAGATTACCGAAAGGCCAATAATGTAATAAAGGACAAAAATGATGGGTCAATAAGGAGTTTGCTGAGGATATAATGGTGACCTTTAAGGAATAAAGTTTCTCTTCACAGCAGCTGTAATATGTCGTTTCTATATCAGATTTACAAGCTGATGATGATAATGATGATGAAGCATTGTGTGGCAATATTACAGAAAATGCTGGCAGTTAGTGCAGAAAATTCAATCTTTGTACAAATAATGAACTGCTTTCTGTAGTCAAGGCTATGGGGTTTGTTTCATTTCCATTTGCCTAATGTGTGACTCCAATCAAGTCATTTAATCAGACAGTACTTCCTGAAAAGGGATAGATTGCCTAGTGGAACCAGTTAACAAATACATAAGATAAAAATAAATAAATAAAATAAAAAAAAATAACACAGGTAAGTGAAAAGGTAATGAAAAATAACTCCTTTGTAAGGACCTTTACATACATAAGTGATTTTAATGATATTCTGAAAGAGGGGACTCAACACCATAAATCCTCTAGAAAAAGTTAATGTCAGCAGGTAGGATAACAGGAAGAAGAAGGACGTTTTGTCAGTAGTCACAGAAGGCAAGAATATTCCTCAAATGGAAAACAAGATTTTTTTATTTGTATTTCCTTTCTTGGACCAAAAGATAGCACCATACCTCTCAATCTCTTACTGTGACAAATCTGGACAAACCCAAAAATAGGGATAGATATTAAATATTGCTCTTATAAACTTAGCAAATTGCTAGAATAACAGGATTTGTGTTGAAATGCATTTCCTGAAGAATATGAAGTCTAAAACTCAAATGCATGCCTTTATTTAGTGACTTCAGTCCGCAGATCATCCCAGTGAATTGCTAGAAAATCACAATTTTTTGAGAAACAGACCAAAAATATGAGGCAAAAATCTGGATATTCTGCAAAAAATCGGTTTATTTAAGAAGTATGGATAACACCACTTGATAGATATAAATATAGTGATGATTTTTTTACAGCTTCTGATGTAGTGCATTAGGTGATAAGTCCAATAGCATTTTTTTTCTCTGAAACTTCCTAGGAATTGTTTTGTGTCCTCTCATGACTAAGCCCTATGGCTCCTCTAAAACCACCCAATCAAATCATTCACTCTGGGTTTGTGGTAGATGGTGATTCTCTGAGGAGGCAAGAGCCTATGGGTCATTCATTGCTGCCTAGGACTCCACAGTGAGCTCAGCCACTCACAGGTTTAGTCTGGTGGCAGGGAGTGGGTCAAACTTGTTATTTCTGTAGGGTGCCTCCCATATGCCCGGGTGGATAACCCCCTCTTCCCTGCATCAGCTTTTCTAAGCTCTATTATAGTTGCCTTGTGAGGGTTCCTCTCAGCTCACTGTGTGATTATATATGGCAGCACAGCTGGGTAGACCTGATCTCCATGATGTAGATATCTAGTGCCTCACAAGAGACGTCATCCATGTAGTGAACCAGAACCACCTCGCTCCCCCAACAACTGCTCATTCTCATCCTTGACAGGTACCTGAGCATCTATTCAAGCTTGGGTTACCTCTGACACACTCATGGCCTTATCTCTCTGTGCTAGTGACTGGAAAATGTCCTATGATGTTAACCTCCAAACTGAACCGATATTGAATTTTATAGTTGAAGCAAACAACTATCAGGTTAATTATATACTGCACAATCCTTTAACAGCAGGCATGCGATTCAAATAATGACTGTTAACATAGTTTTAAATCATAGAAACATAATACTTCCTTAAATTTATATTTGTAATGCACCAACTGATTTATAGAAAGCAAGTGAAAAGCTATGTTTATGGGATGGGTATGAAACTATGAAATCTTGTGGTATTTTGCAGGATTTTTTTATAAAATACTTTAATGTAGTGCAATCCTGGAGTTAGTATATATAGTTAGGGGGTGCATGGGTGAACAGCACCCCACATTGGGGTGTAAGTGTGGGGTGTAGCCCCCCACCTAGTTTGGTTTTATATTACATTACACCGAAAGCTTAAAAAAAACATGTTAAACCATAGACATGCATACTTACAACACCAATGACAAACTCTTTCCAGATGACAATATAACCCCAAATTAAGTGGTGGGCTACACCCCCTACAAACCCCCTAAATATACACTAACTCCAGGATCATACTACAGTAGGGAAAAGGGCATATACCTTTTACTTGTCTTACAGTACTCTACACAGTGACAGTACTTCACTTCAGTGAAATGAGATTCGGTGAAATAAGCTTTCAGTAATTTGAGCTTTCAGCGATTTGGGCAGGGTGAATTGAAATTCAGTGAAATGAGCTTTCAATGAAACAAAGTAAGCATACAGCGCAAGACAGGAGATTTCCCATTTCTCCACTGTAGTGCGATCTTGGAGTTGGTATAGTTAAGTAGGGGGTGTGTGGGGGGCACAGGGGGGCAAAGCCCCCCTGCAAAAGCGAAGTTTGTCTTTTTTTTTTTGTTGTTGGTTTTGCTTCAGAAGTTCAGGTTTCCGAAACTCGATCTTTTGGTTTTGGTTATTTGCAGTTTGAGATTTTGGTATTTCCAGCTTCTGAAGTGAATCCAGATATATATATATATATATATATATATATATATATATATATATATATATATATATATATATATATATATATATGTGGGTTTGTATGACTTCACTGAGTTTTCGGAAACTCCAAATTCACATGGTTGAGACCCTTTTATCACCCCCCACACACACACACACACATACACACACACAGACACAAATATATATATATATATATATATATATATATATATATATATATAAAATATATATAAGAAAGTACATTTTTGCAAAGGGGCAAACACCCTGCACTCCCCACTTGGGGGCCTGTGCCCCCACCCCCTGCAAATTATATATATCAATTCTGAGATCGCACTACAGTGGGGTAAAGGGTAAATTCTCCTTCTAAGCAGTTCTTTGTAAATTGTAGTATTGTGTGTATCAGGGAATTTACCCTTTTCCCCACTGTAGTGCGATCTTGGAGAATTGGTATATATAATTTGCAAGGAGTGTGGGGTGCAGGGGGGCAATGTAGATTTATTTTTTTGTTTATTTTTATTTTGAGTTTCTGAAAACTCAGTGAAATCATATAAACCCATTTAAATACATCTATAGTTATAGATATGTGCATGGATAATATACACAGATATAGATGTATATAAATTATGTTGTAGTCAGGTTATGAAATGGAGGATGTGAATAGACAAAAGAAAATACAATGAAAAAATGCGAGCAAACAGAAGTAAATTTTATGTGTGATATGCCAGGAAAAGAAAAAGCAAAATGTGAGGAAAATCAGAGTTACCTGTCTGTGTAGATAGGAATTATACACACAAGTAAAACATATTTCAGACAGTTTGTGGAGTTATTTTTTTTTCCTGGAAGCTGTAGTGTATTTGATATGAAGGGAATGGAGTATTCCACTTTTGTGTTAGAACATGTAGATGTACAAATGGCTGGAAGGAGCAGTACACATAGTCACATTTAAACTTGAATACTGAACATACTTTATTTCAGGATTAATGTTTGCTTTCATGGAATAACTTTGTTTCAGGTGAATATAGTTGCCTTTTTTGCAAAACAAAGAGTAACAAAAAGGAAAGAATGTAGTTTATTGGGTCCAAGTATATTATAAATACCACTTCAAATGTAATGGCAGAATTATGTGGTTTCACACCATGCAATGACTTTTCACAGGGTGGTGTAAAACAGCAGTATGCTGTTTGACATGCCATGGAAAATATTTGATTTGGTAAAGCTACTGTGAACTTTTGGTAGTTTCTTTTGGTCTTTTGACAGTGTTTAGGCTTAAGAATGACATTATACTTTGACTGAACTTTTTCACTATTCACTTCATATGCATGTGATAAATTTCATTGCATGTGCTTACTACAGCTTGGTCAAAATTAAGACTGTAAATAAAATATATGAATGATCTAATGATTTTATTTGAAAAGTCAACACAGTTTGAAAAGCATGGGCCATTTGAAGAATGTACAAACACACACACACACACACACACACACACACACACACACACACACACACACACATATATATATATATATATATATATATATATATTTTTTTTTTTTTTTTTAATTTAACATTAGTTGACCTGGAAAGTCTGACTAGGACAGAACCTATTTTCAGCAGAGGCCCAGGGAGATACACTTCAGACACATGTCTTTGGATTGTGGGAGGAAACCAGAGTACCCCAAGGAAACCCACGTGAATGCAGGGAGAACATGCAAACTCTGCACAGAAGGCACCCCAGCAAAGAATCAAACCAGAGAACCTCTTGCTTCCAGGAAAAAACAGTGCAAATCTACCATTCAAAAGATAATTTAATAGCTCAGGATATAAACAGCACAAAGAGTAGAACAATAAATGTACTAGCTCTTGCTGTGACATGACAATGTTAACTGCTGCACCACTGAGCTGCCCATCTATAGACCTGATACAGCTGTATGGGCACACTGAAATTAAATGAAACACCCGAAGATTGACTGTTACAACGTTGACCTCAAAAAGTTGACTTTGAAAATATTGAAACACAATTATTCATGCAACAATCTCAGTACATGCAAAACTTAAACTAAAAAAAAAATAAAATAAAGCATTGTTTTTTGCAGGGGGAGTGGCACTCTTCTCTGCCCCCTCTCACCCCCTGCTAATTATATATACTAATTCCAAGATCGCGCAATCTCACAGGAAAGGGCATATTTCTCTATCCTGATACAGCACACCTGTTGACTATCTGTTTAGTCAACTACATTTTGTCTGCAGATGTTGACCAACAAAAGCTTCAACATATTTCAATGGACACATACATATCTATATATATGTATACACATGTACATATACATGTATGATCATTCATCAAAAACACACATTATGGAATGACAAGTGATCAAGCACAACTGATCACCAGTAGATTAAAATGACAAAAAAAAACTTAAACATTTGTTTTTGCAGTGGGAAAAGCTCTTTTAATTATATATTTCAAGTCCAAGGTTGCACTGCAGTGAGGAAAGGGCAAACTATCTAAATCCCCACTGTACTGTGATCTTGCACATCCAAACAGTGATATTTGAAAACTTGATTTAAGAACACTTTAGCCTGCAGTTCAAGCATTTGATCAATATATGCATACATACATGTGTCTGTGTATAAATGTGTGGTGTGCTGGGGACGGATGCATACAGCATTTGTAACATATATGCTCTTTACAAACAAAATAATACAGAAAGGTAGCTATATATAGCACTTGCAATTGATATGTTCTTTGTATAAGCAAAATAACAAGTTAGCATTGACTTATAGCTCATCTCTTACATATCAAAATATTGAAATAATTCCAAAATAGTGTCATTTGAGGGAAAATACCTGAGGTATGGAAATTATAACATCCTTATAAGTTAAAAACTGAGAGTACTAGACAGCAGTACTAATGCACAGTAGTGTTGTTAAATTAAGCATGTTTGTCTTTTATTAAACTGAGCCCTCTCTAAAACTAAAAACTATATGCAAACTAAAATAGAATAACTTAAAACAATCACACATTAGCAAGTAATATGAGAGTAATCATCCAATAAGTAAAATCTTCTCAATTTAAGTTTCAGAAAAATCTCTTATACTAATGAGATTATTCACCAAACGGGCTTTCTCAGCTATGTGTTTTTAGTTGTGTGGGTGTATTCTTGCAGCTGTCCAATACTCTTGGTTTTAATTTATCTGTGTATTTTTACATGGTATGGCTGCTGATTCACCTTTTTGAGCATCATAATATCCTATACAGAAATCATGAATTGCGCATCTTTTCAGCTGTATTATTTCGACCTGCATAATTCTAGGGCACTGCATTAAAATGAAATTTCATGGTGATAAAATTTGGATCTGTGTTATCTCTTTAAAGTAGAAAATACCTTTCCCAGTCATAATGATATGTTTAATTATTGCACAAAATATTCTGAAGTCAAAAAAACAAACTACATTTTCAAAAGCTTTGGTAAGTGACCAGTAATTGGCAGACTAAAGGACAGTTTCACAATAGGATATCACCAGATGATCAGTGCTACAATCAGATTAATTGTATACACTGCAGTCAGAGATACATGAGTCCTATAGAGTTAGCAAAAACAATAAGCGTAGCTAACTGTGGGTTAGATGATCAGCTTTTCATCTTAAGGTTAGAATTAGACAAGAAAAAAAACAAGAAAAGTATGCAGGCCAGTGGGATATGAGCTTAACAATAGTCTAAATTAATATATATAGCAGAATTAGAACAGATTGAAGGGCTTCGACCTGGTGAATACAGTACCTGTAAAAACTATGCACAGATGTTTGAAATATTGTCCAGGTGGTGAGAACAAAATATTTTAAAAACAAAAGAAAATGAATAAGACAAAATGGTTGTCTGTGGATGCATTAGAAGTGGCTAAGGAAAGTAGGACAGCAAAAGGTAATGGAGATAGGGAAAAAAATCAAAGTGAGTGTAGAGTTTTAGAGAATAGCAGGAAGACATAAGAAGGCATATTTAAATGAACATCATAACAAAATGGGAAAAAAACATCAGAAAGGCAACAGATCTGGTAAAAAAAGGCTGGTGATATTAAGGGAAACTTCCAGGTCAAAATGGGCATGCTAAAAACAAAGATCGGAAGGACTGAGAAAAGGTGGCAGGAATACACAGAGCACTTTAGGAAGGATCCCAACATGACTAACACATACAGTGGCATTTTCACTCATCTAGAGCCTGACATCTTGGAGAGTAAAGTTAAGTGAGCCCTAGAAACCCTTACTAGCAAAGCTGCAAGAAGGGATGGAGTTCCACCCGAAATTTTAAAATCCTACAAAATGATTCTGTTATAATGCTGATGGAATTTGCCAGCAAATTTAGAAAACAAGCCTTTGGATTGGAAAAGTTCAGTTTATACTCCAGTCCCAAAAAGGGCAATTCTAAGGAACATTCTAATTATCAAACAATTATTCTTGTTTCATATGCTATCAAGGTAATGCTCAAGATCCTGCAAGCAACACTCTAGCAATACATGGACCAAGAATTGGTTTTAGAACAGAAGAAGCACAAAAGATCAAATGTCCAACATCTACTGGATAATGAAGAAAGCAAGGGAGTCCCAGAAAGAAATTTGTGATCTGCCTTATTGTCCACTGTAAAGATTTTAACTCTGTCCGCTATAACAAACTGTTGCAAAGTCTTAGAGAAATATGGATGCAAGGTCACATTATTTACCTTCTGAGGAATCTGTATGCCGAACAAGAAACATAAGGAAAGACTGATTCAGGATCAGAATAGGAATAAGACAAGGCTATATATTGTCACCCTATTTGTTCTTTTTATATGCTGAATAAATACATCATGCAAAATGCTGGGTTAGATGAAGATGCTGTAATTAAAAAAACCTGGGAGAAATATTAATGACCTTAGGTATGTAGATGATACCACTTTGATGACTGAAGGTGGGGAAGACCTGAAGAACCTGGTGAGGAAGATGAAAGAACAAAGTGCAAAAGCTGGTTTGTTGTTCAACATAAAAAATAAGTAAATAAAATTATGTCTTCTAGTCTTATCAGTTCTTTGAAAATGCAAGGGGAAGATGTGGAGGCGGTGACAGATTTCATTTTCCTGGGCACAAAGGTTTCAGTAGATGGTGATTGCAGCCTTGTCATTAAAAGATACTTGCTTTTTTGAGGTAAAGTTATGGGAACTGTGGACAAGATTTTAAAGGGCAAAGACATCACACTGTCAGCAAAGGTCTGTATACTCAAAGCTATGTATTTTTTTCCGATAATGGCATATGGTTCTGAGATTTAGACTCACACCCATAAAGTTAAGCTACGCACCACAACATTGATACATTTAAACTAAAGTGCTGGAAAAAGCTTTTTTGAGAGTTCTGTGGACTGCAAAAAGTTCAATCAAGCTCGTTAGCACTTAAGGAAAAAAACTTAGACTGGAAAACCTGATAGTAAAACTAAAAGACATACTTTGGTCATATCTTGCAAAGACAGAGTTCACTAGGGAAAAGACTAATGCTGCTAGGAAAGTCTGAGGTGTTAGGAGGGTGGCCTAATGGTTAAGGTGTTTGCCTTACAAACCCACAGTGCAGGGTTTAAGTCTCACAAGAGATAATTGGTTAGGCTTGCAAGGACAGTTAGTCTAGTATGAACCTATAAGACAGACTGAGAACAAGAAAGGGAAGTCAAAGGCTAAGGTACACACATTTATTAAAGGAATGAACATGAATTTGTAAGAACTAAACAGTTTTTGACATACAGGCCTGGTATGTTAAAGTGTTTGAGATCAGAAAAAGCTGGGCTCAGCTAAATGACTTAACAACTACTGACATGTGCAATGCTTAAAAAGAAAACTGTAGTCTGCAAAACTCATTAAGGTATCCAAAAATCCTTTTAGCAGTAAACAGTTTTATTTTTTTTTCACTATAACAGAAACATTTTTACAGATCAAAAGCAGATGTCATGTTATGTAGAAAGATTGTGTTCCAAGTGACAGAAATGAAGGCACATAGGAAGTTAATGTAACTGATTAAGTAAGAATTAAAAAACACAGCTGAACAACTAGGGACAAAAGTATGTGCTTGCATTTACTAAAGTAGACATATTTTTTTTAATTAAGAATCATGTTTCAATAACAATCTGTTCAACAAACCAAAATTTATTAATTTGGAACAATACAGTGTAAACTAAACAGAGAAAAATACAAATTCAGGGCAATTTATGAACAACATTTTCATACGTTCATAGGTTCATAGGTTGGTACTAGGCTATCAGCCCTAGGGCCTATACAAGCCTAGCCATAACAATTCCCTGGCTATTTCTTCCCACATTATTTACTTTCCTGGACCCTGTCTAGCAGGGCGACTGACGTGATCCCTGGGGTGAATTTCCTTTCTCCCATCCAAGCATCAAGGTTCCTCTTGAAGAGGTCCAAAGAGGCACTCTGCTTGACATGTATGGGCAATCTATTCCAGAGTCTGGGGAGTCTCTGGGTCAGGAACCTATCCCTCCAGCATGTTTTGTTTATTGTGATGACAAGGTTTAGATCCCTGGAGCATGTAGCTCTGAGGGATTGGGATTTCTTTAAGTGTAGCATGTCCAACAGCTCTGGGTTTGACATGGCCTTGTATGTTAAGCAAAGATCACCTCTGAGTAGACAATATGCGACAGAGTATAGCTGGAGTTTTTTAAGGTGGTCAGCGTAGGGCATCTGCTTTAGGCCTGTGATTCTTTTAGTTAGGTATTTCTGAGGCCTTTCCAGTTGTTGCAGATGTCTTGAGAGGTACATACCAAATGGGGCGTTGTATTCTATAATGGGTCTAATGAGGGATGAGTACAGTGGGACAATGACCTCCTTTTTTCTGGATGAAAAGTCCTTCGTGATGAGGTGTGCCACATAGAAGGATTTCCTGACTGTTGTGGCGATGTGGTTATCGAAGGTGAGACCACTGTCCACCTGTGTCCCTAAGTCTCTTATCACACTTTCTGTGTTTAGTGTACTGCCACCTATATGGTAATTCATGGATACATGTTTTTTCCCAAAGGGATAACAATACATTTCTTGGCATTGAGCTTGAGCCCATGTCTCTGGCACCAAGCATCTGTTTCTGTAAGGCCCTTTGTAGAGTATCCACATCATTTGGGGATTCAATAATGGCTCCCAGTTTGCAGTCATCTGCAAACTTTGTTAGCCAGAGTCCCTTAGTGTTGACCTGTACTGCAGAGAAGTAGATGCCAAACAAGAGCGCCCCAGGACTGAACCCTGAGGTACTCCACTTGTCACTTGTCTGGAGCTGGATTTGGAGTTGGCTACTTTTACAGTGTGGGTTCTATCAGTAAGCCATTTAGCAACCCATTGGGTGACATAGGGATTAATACCCAACTTAGTAAGTTTATCTATGATTCCAGAGTAGGGGATGGTGTCAAAGGCCTTGGCAAGGTCTAGATAGGCTGTGTGGACCACCTTACCCTTGTCCATGGCTCTGGAGACTGATTCAAAGAAGTCAATCAGGTTCAGGAGACAAGATCGGCCCTTCACAAACCCAAACTGGGTGGGGTCCAGTGTTTGAAGGTTGCCAATGTCTTTGTTTATAAGTTCCATGATAACAGCTCCATGGCCTTGCAGATAAGGCTTGTCAGACTGATGGAATGGTAGTTTCCGGGATCCAAGGTGGATCCCCTTGTGGATTGGGATAACTGTAGCTCTGCGCCACTCAGTGGGCACGAAACTTGAGGTGAGGCTATGATTAAACATGAGACTTAGGTGAGGTGCCAGTTCATATTGTAGTTCATGTAGTACACAGCCCGGGATGTCATCTGGTCCCATGGATGCTGTATTCTTGGCTTTAGAGAGTGCGTTTTGTACCTGTGTGGCCGTTATTACTGGAATTTGGCAATCTTCCGGTATTGAGATGGGCCATTTAGGGGGTGAGAGGGGAGTGAAGTTGGCACTGAATCGATCTGCCAGGATATTGGCAATATCCTTTGGATCAGTATATTTATTGCCATTCTGTTTTAGCTCAGAGCAAATCTGAGCATTGCCATTTAGATTTCTTCAGTATTCATCCCATCCATGCATGTTGTTATATGACCATTTGATTAAGACACTTTTTTTAAACCAAGGATGTTAAAAAAAAGACATGGTGAATGTAACGGATATCATTTCACAAGCAAGAATGAAACATTAGTGAGGCAGATCAGAATGAAGAGGAAATAGAGTAGAAAAACCAGATCAGGTATATAATGGAGCCATGTGAGGAAATAAGGTACATAAGGAAAGCTGGTGGTAGAATGGAAAAAAAAAACAGGAAGTTATCACAAGAAGGAAGGAGTGCAGAGAAATGTAAGAGGCAGAAAAGGTGGTTAGGCTAAGAAGGAATGCTGATTGGCTATCAAAAAAAGATAAGAGAAGGGTTTCAATACTAAAGAAGAAGACATCAGAGTCACTCTACCAACTTCTGACAACTTATTCATCAGATGACACAAAGAACCTCTATCAGGTTGTAAGGCAATGGCAGGAAAATAAAGAAGATAGTCATCTAACACCATTCATAAGCGATGCCAGCAACAACTTGCTCAACTGTCAACAGGCCATCAAAGGCAGATGGAAGCAGTACTTCCAGCAGCTTGTAAAGGAAGAAAATCCCACAAAAGCTGTACTGCCCCAGAATTATCTATTTCATTGTCTTTATGCCACTGTTCACAGATTTACTCTGGAATTATTTTGTTTTTATAATTTATTTTTCTTTTTTACTTTTTGTTGACTGGACTGGAATACATGGACTATTTTCTGGTGACACCCAAGGTGATATTCATACTGAATAGGCATTATTGTATAAGGCACTTGTGATATTTCCATCCTATTTTTGTTAAATGTCATGAGATCCTTTATATTCAGCTGAATTACACCAGCTCATGATGATAGACCCTGGTTTCTAATTTATTCAGAAGGACAGTAACTCTTTATTGTTGTAGTCCTCTTATGGAAACCAATAACATTAATACTAAGCATAAATCCGTACAGCTGATGGAGGTATACAACACATATCTTTCTCTTCACAGCCGCATAATCACAAAGGTTTGAATAGTCAGGCTCACTTTGGGCAATAATTTTTGAGTTAAGGATCCCACAGCCATAAGTGGTTTTGTTGCAGACATACTGGCAAGAAAAGGGCCATGTGATCAAATGCTGTTTAGCTGCTTTACATTTTTTTGCATATAATATTCTTGGTAATGGATAATATGTTTCACAACATGATTTCTACTACCAATCATATATGGATTCAGTGACAAATCACTTCTGGAGCATCCTTATTTAATTATCCTATACCTAGCCAAACATCATGCTTTGGGGGTTCTAGCCTGAATGTACATTCTGAATTTCTTTTTACCTCTGCATTTTTTCAGTCTGACACATCATCCTGACATCCGTAAAATTTCCTTCATTCAAGTCATGGATCATTTTATTATGAATGCTCACATTAAACACCAACATATGGAATGCTGAAGTAGAGAGACAGACTGGCAATCTCACACACACACACACACACACACACACACACACACACACACACACACACACACACACACACACACACACAAATATGCACAATACACACACACACACACACACACACACACACACACACACACACACACACACACACACACACACACACACACACACACACACACACACACACACACACACACATATGCATGCCAATACACACACACACACACACACACACACACACACACACACACACACACACACACACACACACACACACACACACATATATGCATGCCAATACAGGCATACACACACACACACACACACACACACACACACACACACACACACACACACACACACACACACACATATGAAATAAGCCTCACTCAATGTGCCAAATAATTGAATAGACTTCTGTTGCCTTATTGTACCCTAACAGCTATTTTCAAAGTGACTTGTAGTCATTGTTGTTAATCATTCCTAATTCAACATTCTGTGCCTCGGGGGGGGGTGGGGGTGGTCAAGATGTCCACAAGGTAACAGCATTTTCTACTAGCTCTGTCTTTCAAATTAATTCCTGACAGGAATTTTAATTCCTATTTATCCTAAAACTGGATTTTGTATCCTAAACAATTTTTTAAACAATATATTAGGATAAGTTTTAAAAAATATTGCTTAAATATTAAATTTCCATGTCAAAAATCTACTAGAAATCTTCAGTAACAGAACAACATGAGCCATAACAAATCTTCTCAATAAGAATCTTCATTTAAAAAAGAACTTCAATCATTAATATCTAATATACAAGAACTCTCTTCAAAACTAGACAAAATGGATATGAAAATAGATAATTTTAAGGAGAAATGTATGCAGCAAATGGATATCATACATGAAGACCTCACTCGACAGAAGAAACAGATATCAGGTATAGAAACTGCTATGAATGACATTGATACCAGAACAAAGGAGAATGAGCATAATGTTGAATTTCTATTGAAACAAAATACTTTTCTTCAATTAAAAGTAGATGATCTTGAGAATAGAACTTGCAGAAGTAATATAAGAATATTTGGCTTACCTGAAGGTATTGAAGGATCATATATGGTAAAATTTCTATCTTCTTGGTTGCCTCAAATTTTGGAATTACCAGAGGCTCTCTCATATGGTGTCGAAAGGGTGCATAGATCCTTGGTAATGTCTAAAAATAACAAGTCCAATTTTACTATATCTGTAATTGTGAAATTTCTTTCTTCACATGACAAAGAACTGGTATTAAAAACAGCTTGGGCTAAATCACCAAGCAAAATAAAAGACAAAGTCATTAGATTTGATAATGATTTTTCCCCGGCTGTAATCTCTAAAAGAAAATTATTTTTACCTTTACTCAAAGAACTTAAGAAACATCACATTTAAGCTAGCCTTTTGTTTCCAACAAAACTAAAAATCTTTTTTCAAGATGGTCAAAAAACCTTTGAATACTTGGATACTGCATTTTTTTTTTATTAAAAACAATAAAATAATAGAAAGAACTGAAGATATGGAATGGGCTTCCACTAGTCTCAAAAGAAATGCTGACAGCAACACTTGGACAACATTTGATTCTAAAATGAAGCTAAAGAAATGGCTTATACACATAAGGTTATTTAAACTTTTTGGTTTTGGGATACTTAACTTTGGATGATAATCTTTTTGAATATAAGTTTCTAGTTACAAAGACCCTATGAATCAAGGAAATGAATCTGGATTTACAGGTGAGCTGTTTAATTTTGTTTATTGTAACATGTGTTGTTCTTTTGTTTTATTATTTTCTCTTTGCCTTTTAATATCTTGCTCATAAAAAATGGTTGTGGTAATGTAACATATTTCGTTTAGCTTATTGGTTTTGTACTAATAGTCTATAGTATACATCTAGTGTTTTGTTTGCTCTGATGATTTGGTCATATTATTCTGTCTGATGCCTATAGAGGGGTTGCTTCTGTGGGTGTTATCTTTGTTTAAAGCCATAATACTTCATGGATACCGTGAAGTGCTGGTTAGATATGCTCCGATGCTTGGTGTGCATTGAAAAGAGGTAAGGCGGCATTGTGGAGAATGGCTGTATGTGTTTTATTTTTCTTTTTTTGCTTGTGATTTGGTGTTGTTGGTTTGGGAATGGTTATGTACTTTTTTGGACTTGTTTGTATGTCAGTCGGGTGCTGGTTGCTTCTCTGGCTGATGTGTTGGTTGCCTGCCTGTATGCAGATGGTGAAGTGCTCTTTGGGTTTGATAGATAAAGTGGCATGAAAGGTAGTGTTTCGGGAGTATGTTGGTATTGATTTCTTGTGTTTATGCTTGGTAAGGAGACCCAGTTGCCAGCTAGGATTTATTTGTATTTATTGTTTTAATGTAGTTGGGAAAAGCTGGGATGGTGACTAATGTGGTGGCTGGTTCTGTTGGCCACAGTTGTGTGCTTTGACTATTTTCATCGGAATGGCATGTTCGTGGTGTTAAGGTCTCGAGTTGCAGTTGATTTTAAAATAATGAAAGAGAAAATCCTTTGAAAAGCGTTACCATTGGTTTCCCGCTTCACATACAACTCGCTCACATAAATAAATGTCCAGCTTTGACATTTGACCTTGGAGTCTGTCTGTTCATGTAGACTTGGAACTTTGAGATGCTGGCAAGAGATGGGTGAAAACAGCTGATTCCCTAATTCGGGACAGTAACAAGATACTTCATTTTTTGAATACTTTCTGTTTCTGTCATTCTCTTTGCCACTAGGTATATTCTGTTTATGTCATTTACAAAAAGACATTGTGAATATAATTAATGAATCATCTTTAAGAACTTAATAAATAATATTTAGATGTTTTCAAAAACATGTTTTTGACATTTAGGATCCTGTATGTTTGCAATAGCAGTAGAATGCATAAAATATGACTTAGTTGGCCTCAGTTCGATTAGCAGCTCAGACACAAGAAGACCCGGGTAAGGGATGTAGAAGTAATTGGCTGGTATGGACTCATTTATCATGGGGATGTGAAGAATGGTGGTGTCAATTAGTTGGTTACCACCGTACAAGTGATGGCTTGCTTGACACTGGTAAGGACAGGATGAAGAATGTGCTCATATCATCCCTAGCTGGTGATGATAGCTCTTTTTAACTTATATAAAAGAGGATCCATTTTCATTTGAAGGGTGTAGAATGTCCCTAACTGTGAGATGTTTGAGTCAGCCATCAGGAAAGGAGGATAGGGCCTTATCAGAAATGCTATCATTGATTGGTCACTAGTAGTGGGCACAAAATAATGCCATGGATCCTTAAATGACACCTCTGCTGGTAAGATGTCATATCTGTGCAGGGGATATCCAGTATAGGGAAATAAATGGGTTCAAATCCAGTAGAAGGAAGGATGATGGTTGGGAATCATGGAGATAAAAAGTATACAGCAAAAACACATTTTCACAATTTGTGTGACCTTTAACTTTCCACTAATTAACTTTTTGGTGTACAGTTAACTTTTCATTCCACAAACAAACAAACCTAGTTCCCCTCCATTTACTGCTGGAAAAGGAATTGAAGTACAATCACTGCTTGTTTAGGCTGTAAATTGTTTCCTTTTCCTAATCATTTAACTCTTTAATAATTTTCACCACATATTAAGAAACCTGGATGCAATTAAATGGTATTTTTCTTACTACACTGCTTATAGACTATTACATATCATTTTGGCATGCATTTTTCTGTTTCTTATGTATTAAGTCAAAACATTTTAAATGAGTTAAATGACTTATGCATCTGTTAGCAGGTCTTACTTCAGTGCTTTATCTCTGATGTTATGAATTGAAGAAAAAAAACACTAAGTGATCTTACATTCTCTTTAACCACACTTATTTACTTGAAATTTATAGTCTTGTGCAAGTGCAATTCATACTGTTTCCCAACTAACTTTATGGATGTTCACTAATGCCACATAATTAAATTATAAGTTTAATATACCACAAGAAAAAGGAAAAACAACTCTTTTAGATACCTTTTGCTACTTCTGACATTGCAAAGAAATTACACCCAAAGCAGCTTTTAGTGAACATAGTTTGTTCTTTTCTCCTCTACTGACCAATCATAGATTTACATAGGATCATAGGAGGTTACAAAGCTAATAGCCCTGGGATCCTTATAAGTCTGGTCATGTTTCACTCTTATTTCTTATTAAATAATAGAGATACAGACAACGGGCCGGATTCACGAAGGCTTGCACGGAGTCTGAGAGTAGAGTAAGACTCCATGCAGCCAACATGTCCACCGAGCGATCCAGGAACAGCCGGTAGGGGTGTGCAAGACAGCTCCTAAAATGACTCTTACACGGACAGGGCTAGGATATGCAAATTACCTCAATTGCAGGTGAGAGCTATGCAAATGAGGTAAATTTGTGATCCAGGAAACTCGAATCTGTCCAAGTAAGAGTAGTGTTATTTGCAGAAATGTACTCCATTGACAACTGAGTACCGTTCTGCAAATAGCAAAACCGAGCCGTGATAGCTCCAAAAGAAGGATGCATCCAGTTGAGGAAGCATGCCAATGGCCAAAAATATGGCCATTGGCAATGTTCACTGATGCAAAATAAAAATAAAATATTTTTTTATCCCGATCTCCGAAGATTAAGCGTAGCGCAGCGCCGCACAAATGTGCTGCGCTCTAAAAACCAGAAAACCAATAATTAAAATCCACAAATATGGATTTTATTGTAATTCCAAATGTACAGTGCAAGGGAATGGCAGGCTGAAGACAACATGGCTACTGAGTAGAGGTTGCTAAGGGGGGAAGCTCAGTCTAAGAGATGTAACCAAGCATTAGTAGGCAATCCTATGCAAATGAGGGTAAGGATAGTGAACCCCAAGTTTACATAGCAAATGACCATAGTCAGTGGAGTGTAGGAGTAGGATAAGGGGAGTATCAGAGTAGAAGATAGGTGACATCACGAGGGGGGTATGTATGAAAGAAGTAAAGCTCATTGGAGCAGAGTGGCATGTGTTTGCTGTCAGTTACCCATCACTGGAAGAAGTGTGTCAACAGGTACCCTAGCTAAAGGCAAGAAATTGAAGGTGTATGCCGTGGATAACACTAACGTTTCTTGTAGAAGTGCTTGCGACATATTTACTTGCGGGTGCACACCCGTACATCCGAGTAAGACTGTGTGCACCTGTGTGCATGCGTTTAAGCCGGAGTAAGCATGTCTAAGGTTGTTGAAATGTGTGTAAGCGCGTATGCACCTGTGTGCATGCGTTTTAGTAAGAGTAAGCAAGTTTTAGTCCGTGTAAGCATGTGTGCGCGTGTGCGAGCTGGTGTGTGTGTGTTTGCGCTTGTGTGCGTGGTGCTGCCCCCCCTGAGGAAACAGAAAGGGAAAAGGAAGCACAAAAAATAGTAGGAAGTTAACCAGAGAGTACTAGCAGAGCTAGCAGGTGAAAACAATCAGAATCAGGCAATTACTCAGGCAGTACACTAGCCCAACCCAGCCCAGCACTTAAAACTCTGCAAACAACATTCCACTATGTTTCTCTCAGAGATACTGCAACACTGCAGTAAGCTAATAGAAGTGAAAACTGAAAAAGCTTTACTGAGACAAAGAAATGTTAGGGGCTGCCACTGCTGTTATAAGGCAACATATGCAACATGCTGAGGGTGGTGACAATGCGAATGCTGCTGGACAACCCACAGTGAGGAGATGGAGAAGAGTGTACAGGCCCAGGGTAACCTATCAGGGGCTACATGAGCTGGAGATATTGGAGTGCTATAGAGTGGACAGAGACCTCTTGCAGCAAATTGCTGAGCAGTGCAGGCCACGCCTCACACACAGAACCAACAGAGGAGAACCCATTCCAGTGGAAACCAAGGTATGTGTTGGCCTAAGAATATTAGCAACAGGTACCTTCCAGAGACCAACTGGTCATATGATGGGGATATCACAGGCATCAGCATCCAGGGTACTGCACCAGTTCCTGGATGCCATGTCAGCACATGTCGGTGATCATGTATATTTCCCCAATTCCTGTGAGGTATTGGCCAGCAATATGCGTCTCTTCCAGCAAATAGTGAAATACCCTGAGGTAGGGGATGCAATAGACTGCACGCACATATGCATCAAAGCACCAGACGGTGAGTGGGGTAGGGTCTACTTTAACCACAAGGGCTTCCCATCCATCAACTGCCAGGTCGTGTGTGATGCCCAGGGCATAATACTGAATGTGCGTGCTGGCTGCCCTTGAAGCTACCATGATTCCCATATCTGGCATCTGACACAGCTGTACCAGATATTTGCCAATGGGGACATCCCTCATGGTCACCTAGTGGGGGATGCTGGCTATGCACTGGAGTCGTGACTGATGACACCCATCAGAAATGCACACACACCTGAACAGGAACGCCATAATGAGGCACACGCACAAACATGAAATGCAATTGAGTGTGTGTTTGGGCTGCTCAAGTCATGGTTCTGGTGCCTGGACACATCTGATGGAGCCTTGCAGTACTCACCAACTACATGTACCCAAATTGTCATGGTATGTGCTATGCTACATAATATGATCTTGCGAAAATAGCTGCAGCAGAAGCAGCATCGGCCCAGGCCAAACAGCCCCCCACCATTGCCAAGGCCATCACAGGCAGAGCGTGACTCGGAGGAGGAACAACCTGAGCCTGCCCCAGTAGGCATAGGGAGGCGTGCCCAGTATGCTTTGGCCTTGGCAAAGAGGCAACACATAGCACATACACTGGCTCAGTAGGAACCCTGGAAATGATATCTGTCTGACTCGCACATATAGTAAAAGGTATGCCTAACTTGACACTACCTGTTTTCAAACATGTATAGGGAGTGTAGTATGTGCATCTGACACAGACAGCCCTGCAGCACCACCTGAGGCATGATTGCCATGTGTTAAGCAATATATAGCAGTGCTAAACAGCTTTTACCACCATTTAGTATATGTAAACAAAATTGCACACAGTAACTTGCACAACTTTGGTCAATGTTGAGCAATATTGGGCAATGTTCAGCAATGTTGGTTAACGTTGAGCAATGTTGGTCAAGCTTGGTCTAAGTTGGGCATAGCTGAACAAAAGCCAACATGCTCATATAGGTTCATAGGTTCATAGGTTCATACTAGGCTATCTGCCCTAGGGCATTTATAAGCCTAGCCCAGAGTTTTGTGGCTTTTGCCACCCCTTTACTATGCCCATTATTTTGCTGTGCCTCTGTCAAGCAGTGACACTGAGGTTATCCCTGGGGTATACCTGCGATCTCCCATCCATTGATCAAGATTTCTCTTGAACGAAGCCAGCGAGGTGCTCTGCCTCACATGTACCGGGATTTTGTTCCACAGCATAGGGAGTCTCTGGGTGATGAATCTGTCCCTCCAGCACGTCCTATTAATAGCCGTGTTAAGGTTTAAGTCTCTTGCCCTTGTAGTTCTGATGGTTTTAGATTTTTTGAGGTGAAGCATGTTCATTAATTCCGGGTTGGACATGGCCTTGTATGTCAGGCACAGGTCACCTCTGAGCAGACGGTAAGCGACTGAATAGAGCTGGAGTTCCTTCAGTCGGGCAGCATAAGACATATTTTTGAGACCCTTTATCCTTTTGGTGAGGAACTTTGGGGCCTTTCCAATTGCTGCAGGTGTCGGGTCAGATACATTCAATGGGGCATTCTACTCAATCATTGGTCTGATGAGTGATGAGTACAGGGGAACGATGACCTCCCTTGATCTAGATGTGAATCCCTTCATGATCAGGTGGGCAATGTAGAAGGTCTTCCTAACTACTTTGGCAACGTGAGTGTCAAACGAAAGGCTACTGTCAACCTGGGTCCCCAGATCCCTGATAACCTCTTCTGTGCTTAGTGGATTGCCACCTATATCGTAACTAGGGGTAACCTTGTTTTTCCCGAAGGGTATGACTATGCATTTTTTGGCGTTTAACTTCAAGCCATGGCTCTGGCACCAGTTATCCATTTCTATGAGACCCTTCTGAAGGATGTCTGTGTCAGATGGGTTTTCAACTATGGTGCCCAGTTTGCAGTCATCTGCAAACTTTGTCAGCCATAATCCTCCTGTGTTTGCTTGTACTTCTGAAAAGTAGATGCCGAACAAGAGTGGGCCCAGGACTGAGCTGGACACCACTTGTGACAGGCTTGGAGTCTGACATGGCACCAGCAACTCTGATCCTGTGGGTTCTGTCACTTAGCCAGTTTGCAACCCTTCTTGTGACGTATGGGTTTACAATTAAGCTGGTGAGTTTTTCAATGATACCCAAGTGGGGTATTGTGTCGAAAGCCTTTGCCAGATCAAGGTAGGCTGTGTGGACTGCCTCAATGGCCTTGGTGACTGTTTCGAAAAAGTCAACCAAGTTTAAAAGGCATGATCTGCCCTTGACAAAGCCAAACTGGGTTGGATCCAAAGTCTGCAAGTCCCCTATGTCTTTATTTATGAGTTCCATTATGATCCTCTCCATAGCTTTGCAGACCAGGCTTGTCAAGCTGATGGGACGATAGTTTCTGGGGTCAGTGGAGGCACCTCCTTTGTGAAGTGGGACCACCATTGCCGTACGCCACTCCTTGGGTGCATATCCTGATGTGAGGCTAAGATTATACAGCTGCCCTAACTGTGGGTTTAATTCCTCATTGAGTTCGTGGAGCACACAACCGGGGACACCATCTGGTCCCATGGATGCTGTGTTTTTCACCTTGGAGAGAGCAGTTCTCACCTGAGCATTTGAGATGTTTGGGGGGCTACAATCCTCTGGTATAGATATCTCTCCTTTTGGTGGGGAGGGGGGGGGAGAAATTTGCACTGAACCTGTCAGCCACTATGTTGGCAATGTCTGAAGGTTCAGTGATTTTTACATCATTTTGAACTAATTCTGAGCATATCTGGGAGTTTCCTCACAGGTTTCTAACATAGCTAAAAAAGGCCTTATGATTGTCTTTTGAGTCCTTAGCGATTTTTCTCTCAAAATTTGCCTTGGATGATTTTACGAGAGATCTTAGTTTTTTACTTATAATGATCAAGGGTGTCTTCCCTTTTATGGATTTTACTCTATCTTGTAGTAGCTTCTTCCTTTTGTTGTAGAGCTTGTTTATGGCTGGGGTCCACCAGACTGGACTGCTCATATTTGCTCTACTGGCCCTTAAGCAGTCTGGTCTGCTCAGTATGAAAATATAAAGCAGTGATAGGCCGCGAACCCAGGATACTGTGCACTATAGTCATAGTACTGAACCACTAAACCATGACAGTATTTCACTGGTTAGCCTCCATGAAGAAATGTTGATAAGTCTATGCAAAGTATCTCATGGAAACCCTGCAGGCACAGCATAATCCCTGTCGTGTTATGACACAAAGGTGAGCCCTGCAGTAAGAATAGAATCTGATTTTCAACACACATATAGTATAAATGTTAATATTGGTCATGTTCACACACAGCAACAAATGTAGTGGACTTCAGACAGCAACATACTGAAAGGTCACACTGGGCATGCTCACACATGAATAAATGAGTCAAATGTCAGGCAACAAAACACTGAAATGCCAAACCGGGTATGCTCACACACTTAGGCCATGTCTGAGTACAGCAGTGGGCCACACATATCCGGCAGTTGCATGTGTTAACCCAGGAACCTCTCACTATTCACCAATCCGCCTTGTGCACATAGTTATATGGCAACAGACACATATATAATATATTGGAACCCTGTCATAATCAAATATGTTCTGCAGATACTTAGGTTGTTCATAGAAAGTGGGAAAGCAAAGAAGATAAAAAACTGCAATCAGTATCATCAATAAACAATGTGCATCCTGAACATTATCATAGGTTCATAGGTTGATACTAGGCTATCTGCCCTAGGGCATTTATAAGCCTAGCCAGAGTGTGTTTGGCTTTTGCAACCCTGTTGGATTAGTAGATTGTGCCTGTGAATAGTAGGTCACACAAGATAGCCCTTTTACATTTAGTTTATTGTGCCTCTGTCTAGCAGGGACCCAGAAGAGATCCCAGAGGTAAACATATGATCACCCATCCACTCGTCAAGATGTCTCCTGTAGGGGGTCAGTAGGGGGCTCTGCCTATGCGGGACTGGGATCTCATTCCAGAGTGAGGGGATCCTCTGGGATATGAATCTGTCCCTCCAGCATGTCCTATTAATATCTGTGCTGTGGTTTAAGTCCCTGGACTGTGTAGCTCTAAGGGATTCGGATATCCTGAGGTGGAGCATGTCCATTAATTCTGGGTTGGACATGCCTTTAAACAACAGGCAAAGATCACATCCGAGTAGGCAGTAAGCGAATGAGTAGAGCTGGAGTTACTTTAGCCGAACTGCGCAGGGCATCTGTGTGAGTCCCTAGATCTACTTGGTGAGGTACTTTTGTGGCCATTACAGTAACTGCAGGTGTCGGGTAAGGTACATCCCAAATGGGGCATTGTATCCAATCATGGGCCTGATGAGTATAGGGGCACAATGACCTCACTTGATCTAGATGTGAAACCTTTTGGGATAAGGTGAGCTATATAGAAGGTCTGTCTAACCACTTTGGCAATGTGATTGTCAAAGGCGAGATTACTAACTAGTCATGTCCCCAAATCCCTAATAACGTCTACCATACTTAATGGATTACCACCTATGTGGTAATGTGTGGGCACTTTGTTATTCCCAAAGGGGATGACTATGCATTTAATGGCATTTAGCTGTAGGCCATGGCTCTGGCACCAGTTATCCATCTCTGTGAGACCCTTTTGGAGGATGCTTGTGCCAGCTGGAGAGTCAATTATGGCACCCAGTTTGCGGTCATCTGCTAACATGGTCAGCCATATTCCTCCTGTGTTAGCCTGTACATCAGAGAAATATATACTGAACAAGAGAGGTCCCAGGACTGAGTCTTGTGGGACGTCACATGTAACTGGTGTAGAGTGAGACATACCACCTGCAATACTGACCATGTGAGTGCAATCCCTGATCCAGTTAGCAATCCATCTTGTGACATATGTGTCGATATCGAAGCTGGTGAGCTTATGTATGATGCCCGAGTGGGGTATTGTGTTGAAGGGTTTTGTGAGGTCCAGGTAGGCTGTGTGGACTACCTTCCCTATGTCTATGGACCTGGTAACTGTTTGAAGAAGTCGAACAGGTTCAAGAGGCAAGATCTGCCCACAACAAAGCCAAATTGGGCAGGATCCAGTGTCTGTAGGTTCCTGATATCTTTGTGTATGAGTTCCATGATGATACACTCTATAGCTTTGCAGACCAGGCTAGTTAGGCTTATAGGGCGATAGTGTCCAGGGTCCATTGTGGCACCACCTTTGTGGACCATAACCACTGTTGCTGTATGCCATTCCTTGGGTACATATTCTGTAGTAAGTCTGATATTGAACAGTGACTTAATGTGAGGGTTATGTTCGTCATGAAGCTCGTGTAAGACGCAGGCCGGGACACCGTTTGGTCCCATTTATGCTGTGTTGTCTGCTTTGGAGAGGGCAGCTCTCACCTGTTCATTTGTGATGTCAGGGATGGACATTTGCTCTCTAGGGGGGATGGGGGGAGACATTTGCACTGAACCTGTTTGCCAGGATGTTGGCAATGTCTGTGGGTTCAGTGTATGTTTTGTCATTTTGCAGTAACTCACAGCATATCTGGGAGTTTCCACCCAGGTACCTGACATCACTAAAGAAGGCCTTGTGATTGTCCTTAGTGTCTGGTGCAAATTTCCTTTCAAAGCGGACCTTAGATGAATTCATGATATTATGTAGTAGCCTCCTCCTTTTGTTGTATAGCTTATTTATGGCCGGGGTCCACCAGACAGGTCCCCTGCCTTTGGAGGAGTGAGTCTTGTTGTTATTTGGGATAGCATGATCAATGCATTCCAGTAGGTGTCCATAGAATACATTTGTAAAGGATTCAGTGGTCTGAGCCATATTTACCACTGTCCCAGGGTCTTTGAAGGATACCACCTCAGTTTGGAGAAGTGTGACATTTGCTTTTGAGAAGTTCTTCACCGAGATTACCTAGGATGGGGGTGGGGATGGGATATGGATGTCCAGTGAGATAAATGTATGGTCTGACCTTACCAATGAGGGGTATACCTCTGGTGTGGAACATAGAGTCCACACACCAACTGTTGAGAAAAACACTTATATATATTGCTGTTATTCATGTTTGTATTGGTATTGAAGAAGGGTTTTTGCCCGAAAGCTTTGCTTTTTATAAAGTGTTTTTCTCAATGGTTGGTGTGTTGTCTACAGTTCCTATATTCCAGCATTTTGTTGTGTGGTGGAACATAGAGTCCCCATGTTGGTGATGATCAGGTCCAATATGTCTTCCCCTCTTGTGGGTGTGGTGACCAGTTGCGCCATAGCATTTGAGTTTATAAATTCTAGCAACTGTTGGGCGAGGGTGTTGGGACTTGAGTAGTATTCCCAGTCAATGTTTGGGTAGTTGAAGTCACCCAATATAATGGTGTTTGGAGAGACCTTCATATTCTCCAGTGTTCCCAGGAAAGCCGAGTGGAGTTCCTGAGTTTGGGAGGGTGGTCTGTAGCAGGCTACAAACTGAAAGGCAATTTTGCCCACTGTTAGTTGCACATGTATGGTCTCCGATGATTCGTGCAGTGCTACTAACCTGGAGGTGTGTATATCTGTGATCTATATGGATACTCCCCCTATATTTGTTGGTCGGTCCAAGTCTTGTGGCCAAAAAGCATGGTATGAGGTATAACCTGGTAATGCTGGGGTGCTTTTGGGAGCCTGAACCAGGTGTCTGTTACTGCTCAGATATCGACATTCTCCATGCTGAGGAGAGTCTTGAGTGCAGGCATTTTGAGGTTTAGACATCTGGTGTTGAGCAGCATTACCCTTAGTTTCTTTTACCTTGCATTGTCTATGGAGGTTGGTTTGTCTTTTGAGCCTTGCCTGTATTCAAAAGTCCAGGGGTGACAGGTGCAAGCCATCCATAGCGAAGCTACGTGGCATGTCGAGCATGTCATCCCAGGCTAACAGACACTGGATCCCCTTTGAATGACACCAATATGTTAGCCAACTGTTAAAATTGATCAGTTTGTCTGTATACTGTGCCATCATTCTTGGTGAGGGTAAGATGCTACACAAGGTCAGAGTCATACTGGCCTGGGCTACATGATCAGAGAGCTCCTCTATGTCTCTTGTCATGTAGTCCAGGGAGGAACATCTGAGGTCATTCACACCAGCATGGACAATGATGGAGCCATATTTGTACTTGCTTTGGAGTGACCTGAGTGCATGTGTTATGTGGTGGATCCTGGCACCGACAGACAGCTCAAAGTGACCTTCTCCTTGTTCAGCCTGGTGAGTGGGACGTCAGTGTGTCTGGCAATAGAGTCACTTATTACAAGTGTATTAGGTGTCTTGTTTAGCCCTAAGAGCAATGACTGTGTGGCACACTGACTTTGTAAACTATGTGATATGTGGGTATTGTTGTGGGGTAGCAGTTGTTCAGGTGTCTGCTTTGGAGATCTCTGCTGCTTAGGCAGATCTTATTTAGAGCCTCCAAGTATGTTTTTGTGTGGTAATGTATTTTGTTTGCTGTCGCTATAGGTCTATGTTGGACTGGATTTGTGGTGTGTGTGGTTACCTCACCACCTGATAGACTGTGCCAGTCATGAGTCGAGAGAGCTCAATCTCCTGTTTGTCTATATAGTTGCATCTCACACATATATCTGAGTTTGTTGGGAGGAGGAGAGGGTTGTCTGTGTACATAAGGCAGTTGTAACATTGCATCAAAATTCCCATATTCACCAGCTGGACTGGAGAGTACACACGAAACTGACCTTTGGACATGCCAGGATATTATGATGAAATACTCTGTTGACTGATCAAAAGTGTGTAAAAGAGTATAACAGGGATTTAGTGCTCAGGTTTGTCGGTGTTTTGGAAAGATTATCTGCGAAGGAGTCCAGACAGAACCATGACACTTCCTTCAGCTATGTCATAAATAGACATATATGTCCTGAGTCAGGGCCAACTGTACCTGACTGACAATACCGACATCCTGTCAGACAGGCCCATACATACATACCCATCTCCCAATGACAAAAGGCCCTATCATCATACCAGGAGATATCACATGTAGAATGGGTAAACAGCTCCTCCCAAAGCCGAAAACATGGCATCAATTGGATTACATTGTTTCCCTATATGTGTCATAAGTGAACTACAGAACAAACAGACCCTGCACCTGAACAGTCTGTTGAGCCTCACCCTCTCAACAGGATCTGAAACTGTTGAATGTGTTACAGCAACATATGGTACACTCCACAAGTGTTGGTGCACAACAGACCATGGCAACTATAGTCCTATAAGCCTATGAAGTCTGATCTGCAAGGCCATGGACTCCATCATGATTGAAGTCATAAACAGAGCAATTAGAAGCTGACAAACACACAACCCTACCAACGTTGGTATGTTCATGGGCAGATCATGGTTCCCAAACCTGCTAGACTGTTTGCAAGGCAGCCACCCAGGACATACATCACTGAAAGGAGCTACACACGTCCCAGATAGACTTTGAATAGCCCTTTATCAACATCCCA
Organism: Protopterus annectens; assembly: GCF_019279795.1. Classification (NCBI taxonomy): domain Eukaryota; kingdom Metazoa; phylum Chordata; order Ceratodontiformes; family Protopteridae; genus Protopterus; species Protopterus annectens. The sequence goes on from NC_056744.1 coordinate 663,989,177, forward strand.
GACACATGTCGTATCCACAAAATCAACAATCTGTGCATAAATATGTATTGTCATATGAAGGAATGGCAATTTGTCCACAGATAAATCACACGCTAAGAACTGTGGAGTCCTGTTCAAGCTGTTAACACCTGCTGACCCACATGGTTCATTCCTGGGATTGCATAAAATAAAGTGCACACACATTACCATGTCCAGTCTGATGATGTCAACATCCTACAAATATAGCAGGAGAAAAGAAGCCACCCAGTAAAGCATATAGCATGTCGTGTTAATGTGTAGTTCTCTAGTATCATAAATTGTAAGGCAGGGGTTTGAATCCTGCAATTGCTATGTGTGTGCGATTTCCTTTAAGAGGAATGCCCTTTTTGGAGACTAGGAACACATTAAAAGATGTAGATCCCACTTTGGCAAGTCTGATGATGTCAGTATCCCACAAATACAGCAGTGGAAATAACATTTCTCAGTAAAGTATATAGCGCGTTGTGTTAATGCGTGTTTTCTCTAGTATCATAACATAGTTAGGTAGGGGTTTGAATCCTGTAAATGCTGAGTGTGTGGTGGGTGTATGTGTGATTTCCTTTGAGAGGAGTGCCCTTTTTGGAGACTGGGAAAACACATTAAAAGAGGTAAATTCCTCTTTGGCAAGTCTGATGATGTCAGTATCCCACAAATACAGCTGTTAGTAGGGATTTGAATCCTGCATTTGCTGAGTGTGTGTGTGTGTGTGTGTGGGGGGGGTATATGGGTGTGTGTGTGTTTTCCTTTGAGAGGAGTGCCCTTTTTGGAGACTGGGAAAACACATTAAAAGAGGTAAATTCCTCTTTGGCAAGTCTGATGATGTCAGTATCCCACAAATACAGCAGTGGAAATTAAATCATCCAGTAAAGCATATAGTGTGTTGTGTTAATGCATACCTTTCTAGGATCATAACATAGTTAGGGAGGGGTTTAAATCCTGCAATTGCTGAGTGAGTGTGACACTGTTGGTCAATGTGTTGTGGGTTTTGCATTTACTACTGTTTGACATATCAGTAAAACAACAGTATGTACATTGCACACTTCAGGTATCTGTGTGGCAAATACATATATGTACATGTGACCTCAATTAGTTCATAGGTGTGAAGCCTGCTTTCTACACGAATACATCTGTTACCATTGACAGTTTGTGCTGCTGCTGTCACATATGTATGTATGTGACAAGGCCAGTCACTGTAGTGATCTGCAGCCTAGGTCATCTGTGTCACACACACCCATGACAGTTTCTATAGAATAGTGTGAGTGAGGGTTCATGCCTGGGGTATATTTCAGACATGTTCAACCACAACACAGTCTGTCAATAATGGGCATTCATTATAGGTGTACAACAACTCCGTGGATATGCATACAGACCCCTTATTGCTTATGTGATACACTGAGGGACATCAGCATACCTTTGGAAATGTGAATACCAAAGGACAGATGACATAACATGTGGCTGTATGTACACATCGGTACCCCTGCTACATGTTGTGGGCTCCTACCAATGTGGTTCTGTCAGGATACTATGTATAGTAAATGTGAATGAATATGCTATAGTTGGCTTATAGCTTTAAAGCATGGGTTGGTCAACAGGTATCTGTCTGTATGATACCCTTGTGTCTCATCCGGAGAATGCATTGTAGGCCACTGTATGCATTACCAGATGTGGATGGACATATCCCTAGTGTGTTTGCTTGTACCTAGGATGGCTACATGCCAAACAGGAGTGGTCCCAAGAATGGGTGGCGGTCAATACCACTGATTACTGGTATAGTATAGTACCGGGAGGATTCAAATGCTACTGTATATCCTACATCTGTGTGTCAGTTGTCAAGACATCATCTAAAGATTGGTTAAAATCATGCTGATGAGGTTATGTATACTACCAGAATACAAACCAATGACCGATATTAACAGTATCACCCACAGCATAGTGTAAAACCATGTCATAGTTTCATAGTTTCATAGTTTGGTACTAGGCTATCTGCCCTGGGGCATTTATAAGCCTAGCCATAGTGATGTGGCTTTTGCCACCCCATGTAATGGTACAAAAGTGTACAGAATAGATTTAGAATACTGTGCCTCTGTCTAGTAGTGACACCGTGAAGACTTCCTTACATAATAGAATTAGTTTACTGTGCCTCTGTCTAGTAGTGACACAGAGATGACCCCTGGGGTAAACCTATGTTCTTCCATCCACTCGTCAAGATTTCTCTTAAAGAGAGTCAGTGAGGGGCTCTGCCTAACATGAACTGGGATTCTGTTCCAGAGTATGGGAAGCCTCTGGGTTATGAATCTGTCCCTCCAGCATGTCCTATTCATATTTGTGCTGAGGTTCAAATCTTTAGCTCTCATGGTTCTGATGGATTTGGATTTTTTGAGGTGGAACATGTCCATCAATTCCTGATTGGACATGGCCTTGTACATCAGGCACAGATCACCTCTGAGTAGGTGGTATGCTACTGAATAGAGTTGGAGTTTCTTTAGTCTGGCAGCATATGACATATGTTGGAGACCCTTGATCCTCTTGGTGAGGTACTTTTGGGGTCTCTCTAGCTGTTGCAAGTGCCAGGTGAGGTACATACCAAATGGGGCATTGTACTCAATCATGGGCCTGATAAGGGAGGAGTACAGGGGCACAATGACCTCCTTTGATCTGGATGTGAATCCCTTCATGATAAGGTGGGCAAGGTAGAAAGTCTTTCTAACCACTTTGGCAACATGGGTGTCAAATGAGAGGTCACTATCGACTTGGGTCCCCAGGTCTCTGATTACTTTTTCCGTACTCAGTGGGTTACCGCCTATGTGATAATTTGTGGGCACTTTGTTTTTCCCAAAGGACCCAAGTTGTAACATATGTGTAGTAAAATGCATACTGGCCACCAATAGGAAATATGAAGTGTTAACACTGTGTAAAACAGACCATGCCACCCTTCCCATGTGTCCACTATGCACGTACATGCAGGCAGTGCACCTCCACCATGTTCACAAATGTACACCTGCAAATCTGTACTGCACACATCACATACGTACTGTCCACTCACCAACACATGCTGCCAGTACCATACACATCAGCCAAGTGGCACATGGGCCGACAATACATTTTTGGAATTAAAACTGGTGTAAACAATACTACATTGATAATCATAGCTTTAATGCATCATGCCTGCTCAGATATACCTACAAGGATATCATTACACTTTACTGTTGACAACATGCTAACATTGCTACACTGCTATTAGGTCACCCTGTGCATCAGCACCATGTTAGCCTGTTCCTGCATCAATGTCACAGATGACAGGAGGTGGCACAGTTTCATCATATGCACAGGGTGTGTTATTGGTTTGCCAGAGCCTGACAATGACCCATCCAATTGACATGTATGTGTGTGTGTGTGTGTGTGTGTGTGTGTGTGTGTGTGTGTGTGTGTGTGTGTGTGTGTGTGTGTGTGTGTGTGTGAGGGACAACAGTACAGTATGGGTCAGTGTTGATGTAATGTGTGTGTGTGTATGTGTTAGCCCTAGGTGTTTGGCTTATGTGTGTGTGTCTGCATGCACACAGTTCCACCCTGTGGCTGCCAAATATGGGAGGTTGTGGGACAGCCACAGACTGTACCTGCCAGACTGTACAGATCACTGTATCCAGCCACGGACACAGTACCTGTGCCTGGCAGGGGTGCCACGGACAGTATCAGGTACTAAGCCAGACTGGGTACTATCGTCAGAGGCAGAGGGATGTCGACTGGACCCATGTCCCTGCTGGGACTGGCCAGAGCCATGTGCACATGGTCGTCTAGGATGGTCTATTGACAGCCCAGCCCCAACATTGCTGGGGCTGGTACTGCCACTACGGGAGCTGCTGGGACTTGTGTGTCGTCCACGACGACTGCCAGCTGAGGATGTCGCTGACATACATCCACGTCGACGTCTCTGCCATCTTGCACTGTCCTGGCACATGGACATTACATTGCGGAGGACATCTAGTGTCTCCCCTCAAAGTCTATCAATGATCTCGGTGTAATTACAGATGGCACCGGCAAGGTCACGGATACTGTCATTGATAGTGGTGTTATGAGCCCTCTGCACCCTTAGTCCCTGCCTGGTGTACCGTTCCATACGTGCCTGTGCCTGCATTACAGCCCGGAACATACCTGAGGTTGTGAGACCTGTGGGGGCACATCTACCAGAGGCATTACGGCCAGCAGTGCTCCCACGAGAACCCCTGGACATATGCCTATGTGGTACCATTCCAGGTGTCTGGGTATGGCTGCTCTGTGGGGTTGCATGAGCCATAGATACCACACTATCCTGGTCAATGCCTACTGTATGCTGTTCCTCAGCTAAGGCCATTGGTGTTGAGGGATGTATTGGCAGTATGAATGTGCACATAGATGGTATTGAAAGCTGTGCACTGTCGATTGCCGGACCAATGACAGACCCTGTCATACTTGCCTGTGCCACAACACATGTATCATCATGTCAACTATTTGTGGCAGTGACTTCAGGTTCCCTGTTGCATTCATCTAACAATACCTCAGCAACTGTGAGAGGGAGACAGGAAACACACTTTACAATCTGTACAGGATGTTAGCACACATGAACACATGCACACATGCATGCATGCACACATGCACACATGAACACATGCACACATGTGCACATGAACACATGAACACATGCACACATGCACACATGCACACATGCACACATGCACACATGCACACATGAACACATGCACACATACACACATGAACACGTGCGCACATGTACACATGCACACATGAACACATGAACACATGCACACATGCACACATGCACACATGAACACATGCACACATGCACACAAATACACTACTCAGTCAAGTTGACACACACTTACACACACACACACACACACACACACACACACACACACACACACACACACAGCAATAAGGAACATACTCATTAGTGGTTGATGGTGCAGTACAGTATCACAAGCCAAAGAGTCCTATCACATGTGTCAGCATGCAGGATGTTTGTTGCTCAACAGCATGCAGTGTGAGTGTAGAGAGTCCTTGCTGATAACAGTATACATGTCTTTGATGCATGTGTGTTGTTCAATGATTGGCGTCTCCCTGAAACACAATGTGTACATGGACACAACATTGCTGTGCAAGTCTAAAACACTTTCCAATGTCCTGTGTACCATCACTCATAGGTTTACATACCATGGCCAGATGCACACAACTGTCAGGTGTATAGCAATGAGTGCTATGTGTAGTACTGTAGTTACTGTAACTGGATGTAGTGTAGTACCATGAGCCATCATCAGGCAGCATCATGTGGTCACTCAAGGCCACTAATGTATGCCACACTGGCAACTATCTTGCTGTACCTAACCTGCACCACTTTGGCTACATTAACCATTTCACAGCCAGTTGTTACATGGGTATGTAAGGTGTTCAATAGGGAGCATTGCCTAACATGAATGTGTTGTGTGTTGAAGTGTGTCACACTGCCCCATGATAGGCCTCTACCCCTCAGGTATAGTATGTGTGCTGTGCTGATGACATTTGGGATACTGGAGTATGACCTTACAGCAGGTGTCTACATATGCCATGTGTATCATATTAACACTTACTGCATATGACAAAGTGGTGTATGTTGTGTGCATGTGTATTGACTCTGCCTATACAATGTCCACTACAGTGTACCACAATTGGTTGGGATGCTCTGTGTATTGCATGTGTTTGAGTCAGCTACTCATGTTACTGGGATGTGCATAGTCCCACAGAGAACATGCAGAGCATGCATTATGTGTAGGTGTTTTTCATGTGTATATGGCTTACAACTCTCCTATGACATGCACATGTTATATGCTATATTAAATGTAGAACACTCACCAGCATGGGTCTGCTGTCTTGCTATCACACCAGAGGGATCTACAAGGATATGAGACAGTTTGTCAGTGTCAACAACTATGGCATTGCTGCTGTGCATTTGCAATTTTACAGTAGTACAACAGGTGACAGTCACAGGCATACAGATTATGTTCCAGATTATCTGTATTGCATGACACCAGGCTCTACATCTTCTGAATACACAGTACACATCTGATAAATGCATGTTCTAACAATCGAGCTAACAGTAGTCTAAAGATATGCCATGTTACCTGCACGCTCTGAGTCGACGTACTGGGTGACTCCGGCCTCCATGATGACACTTGTCTGTTGTACTGGTTGACCAGGAGCCACCATGTTGAGAAGCAGCTCTTCCACTCTGGTGAGGGGTGGATGTGTTGCTGCACCACCACCAAACAAACAAGCTGTTGTCTGTGGACATCAGAGGCATGCTGCTGGACATGTCTGATAAAATCACTGCAGTGATGGCGCACCTGCTCTTAAGTCCGGTTATGCATGCCTACATCATTCACCTAATGGACAACATCCTGCCACAGTGCAGTGCGCCCATGCTGGTCCTGACTGGTTCTAGAGAACAGCAGGTTGTGATGTTGTATTAGGGCATCTGGGATGAATTCCTCCTCCTCGGGGGAATACACGGGTTTTCTATTGTGAGACATGTCCCTGGAAGACAATAAAACAGTAATTGTGAGCAAGTCATGTGGCACACATTCTAAAATATAGACATCAATGAAATGCCATATATAGCAACCTATTGGCTGTCATTAGATACACACTTTTAATACCACATATCACTGCTCAGCCCACAACTGCCTGACAGTGCCTGGCACATACTATATACCAAACCATGTTCTGCACAGCAACAAAGTAAAACCAGTATGTAAGACTATACAACAATACATGTCACACTGTATGTGACATAATGCACCACCTAGCCACAGGAGGTAAATATGAAGCTAATGCATGCAGACATTTGTCATCCATTGAAATGAATGTAAAGTACAGTTACAGTACTACCAGTACACCATGCTACTTGTTGATAGCAACCCCCTTAGTAACATATGTGCACATTCATCAATATAGGTGGCATACTGCTGTACTACACTATACATGTTGCTAGATATGCACTTATATCCTGTGACACACATACCACTGAGGCCGTGTTACAGGCATACCCACACACACATCAGACATACCTACAAGACACAAAGGTATGGCAACCCAGATGAGTTTTACCTGTGTACCATACAGTACTGTGTGTTAGCACTTACAAAACCTTATGCCTGAGATATGTAATGTGTGAGGACTACAGGTAACAAACAAAACAGTGTTTCCAAGCAATGTGGATATACACCATACTGTACTGTTTAGGCCTACAGCTTCAGGTAGTGCTACCGTTCATACGGGATTTGTATACAGTAGTGTTAACAATCAATAAGCATACATGTACTGCTTTAGCCTACAATGGCACACTCCAATCAACACCATGGGACTACATCACACCGTATGCCATACTGCTTTTCCTGCCTAGCAGTAGCATACATATCTTTTGCTGGGATCAGAACTACAACACTACATACCATGATATAAACAGTTTCCCACTAGGCTATCACACATATACACAACTTTGACACATTCACCTACACATTCACCATCACACTCAGTCAACCTCACATAGCAAGTAATGCAACAAGTACATGTGTGTGTGTATATCAGGTCCTAGGTAGCTAATAGGCTATTATCCATAGGGCCTATGGAAGCCTAGCCATATGGTACCCTACCCTTCAACACCCATGTAATTTAGGTTTATGTGCCCCTGTCATGCACAGCCACAGAGGTGATTCCCGGGTTGTGTTTCCTATCTCACATCCAATCATCATGATTATTCATGACAACTGCTAAGGAGGACCTTCATTTGCTATTGATAGGTAGTTAGTTCCAGAGTACGGTATGTGTCTGAGAAGATAATGTACCACTCCAGCATGTTCTGCTTTTTGATGTTACAAGGTTTAGATCAGTACAGTGTGTAGCTTGTATGGATTTTAATCTGTTTATATGGAGCATGTCCAACACCTGTGGGGTTGGCATAGCTTTGTATGTTAGGCAGAGGTTGCCTCTGGGTAGGCGGTATGCGACACAGTGTAGCTGTGGTTTTGTAAGACAGTCTGCATAGGGCACCTGTTTGAGTCTGGTAATACTCTTTGTGATGTATGTGTCTGGCATCTACAGTTGCTGTAGATGTCTTCTGAGGTACATACCAACAGGGCCATTGTACTCTATGATGGGTGTTATGACTGATGAGTAGAGTGGAACACTGACCTCCTTTTCGATGGATGACACACCTTTTCTGATGACATGTGGACTGTACACAGTTTACATGACTAGTGTGGCACTGTGATTATCAAAAGGGACACTACTGTCCACCTGTGTCCCATAGTCTCTTATCACACTTTTGGTATTGAATAGACTACCACCTATGTGGTAGTTCATGGGTACAGGGTTTTTAACAAAAGGGATGGCAATATGTTTACAACATTGAGCTTGAGCGTAGATATGAACATCCATTGGTGTACATATAGATAAACATATAGGCACATATACAGTCCACCTTTCATGGTGGGAATATCAAGTATGCAAAGGTTGAGAGGGATACAGTTATATAATGATATTGCACAGTCTTGTGCAGAATGCATGGAAGGTATTCTCAGCCCATGTATCTTTAGCAGGACCTCCTGTCTGGAAGACTACAAACCAAACAAATCATACCCATAGTGTTTAAACACCACATGTCATATGCCAGCACTGTATGCTGTCTTGTTTGCCAAACACTACAACCTACATATAAATATGCACATAACAACCTGCACCAACATGTAAATGTCCACCCTTCACAAACAGTTGCAGTATGTCCCTTGCTCTATGCACATGTTAAGATGCTAATATATCGGACACATAAATATCTCTCCATATGTGTGCGCCATACCCACACAAGGTCCACACTGTTGTAAGCCCATACACCACATGGATGACCTGTTGGGCCTTGCTACAACATGGACAGTTGTCACATGTGTGAATACAGTAATAGTACAGGGAGTATATATAGCTGCAAATGCTACATTACTATACTAGCCTGGTACAGCAGTTGCCAGTGCAAAGCTACACATTATGTGACTATCATGCATGTCTTACTCTGTCACATCCAAGTTTATATAGGTGTTTGCACTATTCCCCCAAACTGCCATTATACACAGTACTGTACAGAACATAGATAACATGATCAGATGTTTGACATATAATGCTGAGCTACATATGTCACAGTTATGTCCCACTGCACACAGCTACACACTAATTTATCCATGGCAGTAGTTATGCATGGCATCAGTGCATACATACCTACTGCTGCCACATATGCATGTTTCAGAGTATGTACAGTACTATTCATAAACATCTACTACTTGCCGGTAACTACATATCTGTTACATACCTGTTTGTCACTTTCAGGTCCGTCTGTGTATGCTTTGACAACTTTTTTATTTATTTTTTTTTTATTTATTAAGTAAAGTTTTTTTACATAAGTTTTATTTTTGGTTATTAATTAAGTATTTTTTCTTAATTAATATTTTAGTTAGTAATTAAGTATATATATTTTTTGCTTAATTAAATATTTCTTTATTAAGTAATAATTTTTTTCACTACTCTCCAGGAGTTATATAGTCTCTGACATGTGCAATGTAATGATTGCATGTGGGAATAGCAAGTACAGTCTGCTTTTATAGGAATCTGCGCATGTGCATGTGATGCCCTCTGCACCAATTGGTGCCCAGCATTTGATAAATGCATACAGCCTGCTGAGTGGTAATTGCAGTATTCACTGTCACAGCAACCCAATGCTATAAATTGCTAAGGTATGTAGGAGTAGCCCTTTCAGATACCCAGAGTGGGGCCCATGCTTGTTTGCTGTGGACACTGTTGTGTAAGTCAGAAGGTTGGTATACTTCTTATATCTGAAGCTAGATGTGTAGACAGTAATGTACATGTTGTACTCAGATCTGACTGTTGCCACTTCCAGTACAGAGCTATCAGTGTAGACTTTAACTCACCCCTACAAATTCTTACACAACATTTATGTGGCTATGTAGTTTCTTTTCTACTCATACAATTAACCGCCATACAAAAGTAGTTATTGAGAAGTATTCTTTTGGCACATGAACTGTTTGTGAACTGTTATACTGTGAATATTAATGTACTCACTTCAGCAGGGTTTGTGTTTTTTTATTGTTGACATTACCACAGGGTTCTCAGGAAAACTGGACAATTCCAGTAGTTAGTATGCCTACCTACATCCTTGGTAGACCCTAAGCACACAAGTATATTTTAATTGTGGGGGGTGCTGACATACAGAGAGCATTATGTATTATTGTGTGAATGTTATCTTACTAGACTTAAAGGATTGGTATGTACCTGTTAGTTTATCAAGGCAGGAGGTTTGCCTGCATAGTTCCCAATTGTGAACCTATCCAGATGGTAGCCAGATGTTACACTGTTATTCTTTGTCTGTGCAACCCACGGGTGTTTTCATCACTGGTACAATGGCATTGTTGCAGTCAGTTGCTACCAGTACATGGCTACATCCTTTGGTATTTCTGTGTTGTACTCCTACATAAGAGTATGCTTGTGGAAGTCCTACCAAAGCTATTTGCAGAGTGTGTAACAGCAGAATAGCTGATATGCCTGTGTGTTTGTGCCTCTGCCAGGCCTATGAAACACTCAGATACATCTTTGCATGGAGTCAGGGATAGGTAGTTAAAAGTGAGGTACACCTTACACATAATAGAGACAGTAAGTGTAGACTTGAGTGAAGCAGTGCATATGGATTAGTACTCCTTTTATGAAGTACAAGCAGTGTCTACTGTTATTATTGTCAGTATTCATTGTGTAATACCCCACCTTTCTGACTGACATCAGTACTTTTCAGAGGGATTCAGAGGGACACAGCTAAAATATGTTTCACAATCAGGGACACCCCTGAAAAGTAATCACAGTTAGGAAGTATGGCCTCTGCCCTAACCAGATATGCCACTGTTTGTCCTGCTATGATACTGTGTGGGGGTTGTAAAGTGCCTCTGTAACATTATTGCTGCTAGAATGGCTGCTTCCCATATCACACTCATGTAATGCAATTCCACAACAATTGCTGGTAAAGATCGACAGAACAAGCTTTGTGTTATGGCCTTCCTATTTTTCCTTTACATTCACTCATTGTAATGCATGATATATTCATTTCAGCACCAAGTTATTGTATATCTGCTGTGGCTTAGTGGTACTTCATGCAGTCTAGTGTGTCCAAAGTCTGGGGTTTCGAGACCGACAGAGGTGTTTTATTTTGCTGCTGAGTAGAACAAGGGCCCTGACATAGAATGACTAAGGCACTTTTAAGTGGCTTTACGATGCTTAGCGATGCTTAGCTAAGCTGACACATGCGCACACTCGCTTAAACCCGCTTACTACTGCTTAGAAGAGCTTACTCCTGCTAACCCCCGTGCTAATTTCTTTAAAAGAAAAGAAAATGGTGATATAGGAAAGTGGTGAAAAAGGGGTCACAAAAAGGGAAAGACAGTAGGAAAACAAGCTCAGGATGTGCAGGACGGGAGTAGGGATGGTCCATAGCTGCCCATTTCTTTACCAGCAACAGCTGTGCATATGCAATAAATTTGGAGTGAAATATGAAACCTTCCACCCCTGAGAGAGGGGTGAGGACAACAAAGTATGTTGTATTGCCAATTATAATTATCAGTTTACATGTCCAGTGGACATGTGTGCAAAATGGGCAGCTATATATGGGGCATAATTTTTTTGTGGGTACAGATTGCCCTTTTTTTTTCAGGTGAGAGTGGAAAGTGAGGTAGAGGAAGTAGGTATATTTGGGGAGGTAGGTTGGGGAGGTAAACAGACAAGACAAACAAGATGCATACAGGGGCGGTGTATGACACATGGGGTGGGTGAACACAATTGACGGGGATGGATGTTTGGAAATCGCAAGACCATGAGCCCACAGATGGTAACAGTGGAACTGAGATCCCTACCCATGGGCAGTCACCACTGCACCTTCACAGCCCTGAGGGTGGCTGTGCTGGGAGCTGCATAGGACAGGCAGGCTCACCCATGAGACGTGCTACTCTCGCCTTGAACTGGTGTAGGGGATCAGCGACTGAACACTGGATCTCCCTACGCACCACAACCCGGACCCTTCAAAGGGTGACAGGTGGCCCTTCTCTGCCCACGCTTGCATGGGGGGGACAAGCCCCATCCCCTGCAGCGCTTCCACCCGAAGGTGGCATAGGACCAATGGAGGAGGGGAGCCTGGGCTGGGCACCGGACCTGCTGGTGCCAGGTGCACTCGCCAGCTGAGGAGGGACAGGTGGGTCCACTGGGACCGGCCTTCCCATACGTTCTGTGATTAGGTGTGTTTAATTACAACATAAACAACAGCATTCCAAATTAGTTGTAACAGCATGCAGTAATATTCCCATTAACCCAACACACCAAGGTTCCAACAGTTGAACAGCAAGCATAGCACATGCATATATTGAATGATAGTGGACATTCCAGCATCATGTAGGGATGATTGGTGGCAACAGGCCACCATGACTGTGGTGTTTGAACAGGGCACATGCATCAAAGTGAATGCAGATATTTATAGAACAATAGGACATATGTCCCAACAAATGTTTTGAGATTACACATACCCATTGAGATGTGGAATTGCATTGTTTATGCACATACAGTAGGGTGTAGAAAGAAACCTCAATTAACATCTTATAAGTACTTTTAGTCTACACTACATTCCTACTGACTGCAGGTGTATATCCCCTACATGTATTATTGCACTTTCCAACATGCATTAGGTTGTGTAATGGGCTTGGCTAGTTCATTATATACCAGACCTATATCTGACATACTAACTGTCCAAGATAAAGATGTTACTGCTACATATTTATTGATTTTATTTATATTTCTTTATCTACATATCTGGATGTGTTCACATGACATTTTCAGTTAAATTTGTACAGAACCCTACATTTTGTGTAGCACACTCACATTTCTGGGGAACAAATTAACAAGCTACTCGTGTGCCAGATTTACTTATGCATGCCAGCCAGTAACTGACTGTTGAGGACTGTATATATGCTTCACAGCTACCGGCACTTCCATCAACCACTTTAGATGGGACTGCCCAACTGTGGGTTGCCAGCACTTATTAAAACAGTACTATTTGTATAATGCAAGGGTACAACAACATTTCAAAGTAAGTGACACAGACACACTCCAGGTTTTATACCTTTATTAATTACATTACACACTTTTCCACAGGCTCTCTCCTTTATTTGATATTACAGTGCATATGGCAGACATATTCAAGACATATTATACCTTTATTAATAGGTTAGAACACTCTTTTTCAGGCTTGCTCACTTATTTTATATGACAGTACATGCAGAGATATTATTCCATATATATTTTACCTTTCTTAATGGGTTACTACACTCTTTTTCTGGCTGTCTGACTTATTTTATATAACAGTACATGCAGAGGAATTATTCAGGGCATTTTATGGCTGTATTATTGGGCTACAGCACTTTCTTTCAGGCTCTCTCACCTATTTTATATAACAATACATGCAGAATAATTACTAACCTGCCTGGTGGTGCAGCCTTAGCAGCCTATCTGCATAGGCTTGCTGATTCACAGCACAGACACCTGCAGCTGTGAAGTAAATGAAGGGATATTGAGACATACCTATCCATTATATAGAATAAATTATCATGTCGTACATACTGCATTCCATGGCTACCTATTCAGGTGTGGGGCATCTTGCATCCCACGGGCCTCCTGTATCCATTGGTTCAGTAGGTCCTGCTTCCATCTTTTCAGGTCTGCATGGTGGTGACAGACCTGCTCACCAGTCTGAGGAACGCCTGCGACACTGGTGAGGTCATAAGTATATGTATGTTAACAGTGGCTGTTTATCTTAAGCTGTCATTGCTTAGTGGTTCAGTACTTTGATTATGGTGCACAGTGTCCTGAGTTCGATCCTTGTCATTGCATTTTATTTTACTACTGTCCAGACAGGCTAGGGGGTGTGTCTGTGTTTAGGCAACTTTGCTCTACGTTGCTCCATGTTGCCCGACGGTGTGCTGGTTGGCGCGGTGTGCACCTCCGTGCAAACTGATTGTGCTGGGTAAAGCGCTATTTAGCTATGGGCAACTACATTGCACTGGGTAAAGTGCTGCTTAACTATGGGAAACTATATTGCACTGGGTAAAGCATTGCTTAACTGTGGGCAATTATATGTCAGGATCCTTTATAAATATACATTTTGTTCAAGAATACATAGGCCATTTCAATGCTTTTTAGTAACATTTTAATCATATCTGTCAGGAATTATTTCATATACTAATTTAAAACATAAAATAGGAAGGGGAGTGGTGAGACTCGAACCGTGAATGCCTCTCTTTGAGTGAAGGCTCTACCACTACACTATTGCTATTTGGTGTAATTTGCATAAACATTTCTTATTATGCTCTTCCATGTCGAGATTGCTAACTGCAGCTAAGCAATGGGCACACACATGCAAATACGGGCAGCTATATTGGGAATTAGAAAAAAAAATTTAATGTTTTACTTTTTATAACTGTGCTGGGGGTTTACAATGTCAGGGAGTGTGGTGTTGGGTACGTGGACATTTGTGTGACTCGCTCTTGTGTGTTGACATTTTACATTTCAGACACTTGCAGGGGCATGGACCTTTAGACTGCTCAGCAGTCAGACATGCCCCCTGCTTTCCTGCACAGTCCATGTTACACTTGGAGTGGAGTCAGCGTGCCCTCATGAATATTCATGGCATGCTGATGTCATACCGTTCAATTGCAGTCTCCGAGTAAGACCTATTTAGTCTTACATGGAGGATTTGTGAATCCAGGGGTACATTTTCATGCAGAAAAAAGATTAACATTGACTGCTCCTATCTAACAGGGCACAGGTGAAACTCCCAGGCTAAATTTGCTGTTTCTCATCCAATTGTCTAAAGTTATGCATATATAGAGTCATTGAGAAGTTCTTTTTGACTTGAATTGAGAATTTCTCCCTGAAAAATGGCGACATTCATGAGACATAAATGTCTCTCTGGGAAATTGTGTTGAGGAGGCAGGCTGAGTTGGAGTCCCTAAAGTGAGTGAATTTTGTCCCTTGTGACTTATAGATATGAAGCATTTTTTTAGGGCAGGATCAGAGATTGCTCTATAGGTATGGCACAGGCCGCCTCTAAAAAGTTTATACTACAAAGAGTACTATGGCAGTAATTTCAGTTTGTTCATGTATGCCATGAACCTGAATTTTCATATTGAGAGATCTTAGTGGTCTCCTCATTTGCTGCAGATGTCTGGTAGGGTACATATCTATGTGAGCATTGTACTCTATTATTGGCATGACGAGAGATGAGTATAGGGGGTTATAACTTTATTCACTTCAGAAGCAATGCAATTACTTATGAGATGTGTAATGTGAAATGCCTTCCTTGCTACTCTGGACACAAGATAATCAAAGTAATATTATTTTGACTTTATTTTATATGCAACATTTAATTTACAGTATGGCTTATGAATATATATATATATAAATGTACAGAGGTTGACCATTAGAATATGAACTATTGTTATGTTGCTCAAATTGTTTCCTTTAGATGTTTCACATATTTGAGCTTGATTTTTTTGGTAGAAGTTTTTCAGAATCATCAAATGACTATAAATAATATGAGCAACAGGGATTTTATAATTTTACTAATATGTTTAACTGCTGAATACCATGCTTTTTCGTATCCATTTCTTGTTTTATCCTGTTAGTATAAATTGTTCACATGAATTAATGCAAAAATGTTTAATTACTACAAGACGCTGATATGTTGCTAGTACTCAGAAAATGTATAGAACATGATAATCTAGCCGGGTTGTTTAGGATTCATAGTTCGATTAAATTTACAAATGTTTTTTTACATCTGCTTCTTGTGAAAGAAACATTTCACATAGTAATAGTAGTATTGCTACAGTTTTGTATTTTTACCTGAAGATAACTTTATTTTTTAGACAGTAGCTGGTTTAATGTTGCTACTAGAGTAAGGGTTAATTTAGGTGAAACTATGTCACTTAGATTGGGAGTTTTAAACTCCAGAAGGGGTTGGATTGTAAATATTGTTTTACTAATCAGTTATGGTATTATTTGTTTGAAAGTTTTATTGTTGTTCACCACTAATTTGAATAGTAAGTTCTTTCAAAGAGAACTGAAGATGATTATTTCTATTCCAACTGGGAAATCTCATACTAAATTGCTAGAAATTAATATAATATTAACACCTGATGGTCAATTTTCTGATTTATTTTGTTTAATCTTAAATGACAGTTATAAAAAGTGTTTCCATTAACATTAATGGCTTAAATAATCCAGGTAAGAGAGATAATTTATTTAGATACCTTAAACTTCATAAATCTCAACTAATATTTTACAAGAGACTCACCTACTCTCGGAGGATTTATCTAAACTAAATAATAAATCTTATTCTGTTTTAGTAAGCACTGAACATCTTCAAAAAATGAGAGGAGTAGCCATATTGTGGAATAACTCACTACCATTACCCAAAATAATAGATAGCTATAAAGACAATAAGGAAATGTTTTGTGCTATAACTTTGGAACTAAATAAAAAATGTATACATTATTTAATATATATTGGATTCCATGTATAGGTACTAACATGGTTAAACAACATTTAGATCAAATTGTGCATTTTACAAACAGAAAATCAATAATAGCAGGGGACTTTAATTGTATATTAGATCATAAAGATTCTTCTAATAAAGGTAAAAGGAAGATCTCATTGTCAGCTAAGAAATTAAAAGATTTTATTGAAATATTTTCTTTAAAAGATATTAATCATTTTATGACTCCAAATTCATTATTTTATACTTTTTATTCTGACAGACATAATACATATTCTAGAATTGATAGAGTTTTGGTTTCCAATGACTTATTAGATTTTCTAAGTAATAAAAAAGTAATAACATGCCCTATTTCTGATCATAATGTTATTATTTTTGATTTCGATATCAACAATATCTCTACTATTCAAATGAAAAGAATACCAGCTTATATTACAACGTTAAAAGAATTTAAAGAATTCATTATAATTGAAATCCAAAATTTTTTACAACTGAATAATTCAAATGACATATCAAAATATATATATGGGATTCTGTAAAAGCATATCTATACAGAAAAATAATGAGCTGGTATTATAATAAAAAGAAATTATGGAATAAAGAACTTTGTGATATACAACATAAAACAGATAATCTAAAGCTCAATCAAAAAGTAGATACAGATACTATTAATAAACAAATGGAAATAAACTCTCTAAATAATAAATATATTGAAATATTAAACCATAAAACAAAAATAATTGCAGAAAAATATAAATTAATTAATTATTCAAATAACCCAAACATCTTTAAGGTTATTGGCTAATAAAACTAAAAGATTAAATAAAATTAATCATATCAAAGAAATATTCTCTCCTCAAAAAAAAAAAAAAAAAAAAAAAAAAAAGATGGTAACTAATCTTCACAACATTCTATCGGAATTTAGAAATTTTTTTAATAATATCAACCAAAATTCTAACACAATAGATCCTAAAGAAGATATAAAAAAACTTTGTTAGCAAATATACTAATAAAAGACTATCTACTGAACAGAAAGATATTATAGATAGATCTGTTTCCTTTAAAGATATTCAAATACAAATTAACAAATTAAAACAAAATAAAGCCCCGGGAAATGATGGCATCATTCCAGAAATTTATTAAATATTTCCTAATATGGCACTAAAATTACTTCATGAAGTCTTTAACCTCACACAAAACTTTATCAAAACCTCTTCTTCTTGGAAATACACTTTTATTTCTCCCATATTAAAACCAAACAAAGATCCAACCAACTGTTCCTCATATAGACCCATTTCTTTACTCAATGTAGATTACAAAATGTTCATGTCTATTTATGCTGATAGATTAAAAATGTTTTTACCTAATTTGATTGACGATGATCAAACAGGATTCATGTGAATAGGAATTCATATGATAACATAAAAAGAACTTTAATTTTGATTGAATCAAACAATGAAATAAAAATTTGACATTTGATTAGTTTAGATATTAATAGTGCGTTTGATTCTATTAATTGGAATTATTTATTTATCCTATTAGAAGAACTCATTTTTTCTAATAAATTTATAAATCTCATTACTCAGTTATATATAGATAGTCAAGCATACATTAAAATTGGCACAAGTATATCACAAAATATACCATTAGTTAAAGGCACTAAACAAGGATGTCCGTTGTCCCCTTTATTATTTACACTAATTATGGAACCATGGGCTAACCTAATAAGATGAGATAACAATATAACAGGTTATAATTTAAATTCCACTTCATTATATAAAATTAAATTGTTTGCTGATGACATTCTTCTCACCTTGGCTGATGAAAATACATCTATCCGAGCCCTCTTTAATAACGTAAATCTTTTTCAAAGGAAATCTGGTCTAACTCTTAATAATAATAAAACACAAATTCTCTTAATTGGCCCAAAACAATTTAATTTACATGATGATTATAAAAATATCTAACACAATCTGATCAAATTCTTTATTTAGGCATATCAATAGCTAAAAATATTAAGGATATCATACAAATTAACTATAACAATTGTCTTACAATAATTGAAAATTTAACAAAGAATTAGAATAGAATACCTTTCTCTATGGATGAAAGACTCACTATTATTAAAATGATTTTTCTCCCTAAAATTCTTTACATTATTCAATCCATCTCTATACCTCCCCCGTATTGGATAATTAAAACATTTAATGCAATTTTTTTTTTTAATTTTTATGGTTCCAAATAAATCTAGAATTTCTTTATCTCACCATATGAAAAACTGGGATAATGGAGGTACAACATTGTCTAATTTCGAATTTTATTCAATTTCATCTATGGTAAAAGTGATTTCTCTCTTAATTGATATTAATTATCAAGCTAAATTGGAAAAATTGTTTGAAATATTAATGTTAGATACTATAAAAATAACTCTCAAAAACTGTTGTTTATAAATAACCCATTAATTTGGGTCCTAAAAGATCATCTTTCCACCTTTTGTTCCCTAAAATTTAAAAGTAATTATTTAACTGTTTTGTTAAAATCTTTTAGAAATTTTATATTTAAATATAATGTTTATAAAGAATGGTTATTCCTTCTCTTTCCTATAGCCTACTCATCAGGTGTTCTTTTTATCTCTGACTCTAATAAAATGTGTATCTTTAAACAGAAAAACATATTCTTTTGCTATCAATTGATGTCAAATAATGTTTTGAAATCAGTTAATTTACTAGATGTTTTAGTCTCTTTATTGGTTGGAGTTACAGGAAGGAAGGAATTTTATACAAAATAGAACTGACTTAATGACCCCTCCAGTTAAGAAAGTTATACCAAACTTACTACATTACTTGATTTCATCTCTTCAGAATAATTCTCCTTCCACTAATAAACTCTCACAAATATATAAAGCTATGAAATCAGATTTAGATGTCTACTCTGACAGTTACTGGAACTTTTTCTTTTCCATTAATAATTATTTTCCCACAGACAAAGACAAATTCAATATTTTGAAATTATCTAGTACAAATACTTCCTCATTAAGATGGAGAATATTTTCCTGGAAATATCTAAATAGATCCTTTATTACTCCTCATACATTGAGTAAAATTGGGTAAAAAGATATAAACTGTTGGAGATGTAATAATAAAGTAAATGCTGATTGGTCCCATATGTTCTATGATTGTATCAAATTGAAAAAATGTTGGGATGATATAAATTATTTTATGCAAGCTATTTTTACAGACAACTTTACTTTAACTAAATCCTTAATATTAGTTAATACTCCAGTTCCAGCTTGTATGAAGGTAACTGATTATCCTTTGATTTGGTCTATGCTAGCCATAGCAAGACAAATTATCACTAGAAATTGGAAATCTAATTCTTCTCCATCTTTACAAGAATTTAAAAAGTTTCTTAATGAAGTCTCTTGTTTGGAAAAACTAACCATCGGGAAGAGAATTTCTAAAAATACTTCTTCTCTTCACAGTTGGAATAAAATATATATTTTTTTACAAAAGTAGTTCTATATTATAATAAATATCATTTATATATTTATAAATTATTTTAAATGTATTGATCTATCGTGAACATATTGTATATTGTTATATATTCTTTATTGTTATGTTATTACTTCATGTAAAATTCATTTTATTTTATTTGTTTTTTAAAAAAAGAAAAAAATGAGTTCATTTCATTTAACTTTATTGTATATTACATTTCTCAAATAAAAATGTTTTGAAAAAACATTCTATGCCTTATTTTTTCAGCTTTTTTCTTTTAATGACTAACCAGCATCATGACAGCTCTTCCTTCTCTTGAATTTTCTTAAAAATTACCACATTTTCCTCATTATAACACTGCCAAACTTTGTGATATTCCACCATTGGCTTACAATTTTCTGAAAATAAAGGCTATAGCATTAATCTGGTTGGTTATACAATTCAAACAATGAACATAAATGTCAGGCAGAGTGATTTATCATGAACTATGTTGCTTCACCAGGTTGTTTCATCAGTAAAAAACTACTTAGCTTGACTGCTATGAGATGTCTTACTCTTTCCTTGGTGCTTTTCAACAAAAACACTTGCAATTGTATGTTGGTGTATTATGTCCATTTTTCCTCCATGATGCAGCAAACCTAGAGGTAAGATTTCAAGTGAAGTAGTGCAGAAGGGAAAAGAAAACTATTTAAATTTTACTTGCAGCAGTGTGAGGCATAGCTCTTAATCTTCCATCTCCACAATATGGAAAAGTACCCCTCATCATGTGAAACAGGCAAAATGTGAAATAATTGCTGTTGGCTTACTAACTACTTTAACCAGAAAATTCACAGGGTGGTTGCAATATGTTATTTTATCCATATACAGAGATCTTTTGTTGAATTACTATGATTTAGTATTATTAATCACGGATAGCAGTTAAAGAAATTCTCAACACAGAATGCGTGTTAGAGTTTTTTCAATGTGGAACTATGAGGAACATGGACTTTTTATGAACTAAAATGAGAAAAGTTCCACAGAATCAGTCCCACCTGATATGTACAGTGTGAGGATGGGCTTTCAGTGTTTGTGATTTAGGTCTGCTACAGGTTTGACGCTGTTCTATAGGTTCGATTTTTTTAATATAGTTTTTAGCTCTACCACCTATCTGCCAGCTCTCCCATGATTGCTCAGTCCTTTGATTCCACTCTAAGGCAAGAGACAAGGGTGGGAGATCATCATCCAGACAGCTATATATATTTTTTTCCTTTCTCTGTTTGACCCTAACCCTTCCCTTATGCACCTGATGTTGATGCTTGCACATATACGGGCCTACTTTGTATTCTACTTTGAGTGTGCACATTCAGAAGCATGCTGCATAAACACTGCCATGCAGATGTAGATTGCAAAAGCAAAGTACACTTCCCTAGTACCTCTCTCACAAGTAGGTGCTGACGCTGTAGCATGATGGATCACCTACCTGCCACAGTGATGGATAAGCCTGCATCAGCTGTGTTTCCTCCCCATCCCTTGCTGCCCCCTTCAATGTCTGGGTCACTATTCAACCCTTGGGTGGCTTGGCTCACACTCAGAGCTTTATTTCTATGTGCCACAGAGATGAGCACTGTGATGTTTGACAAAATTAACTTAAAATTAAATATGAATGATACATTTCTAGAGCACTAGCATTCTCATGTTCTTTAGAGTCTTTTTTCATATACCTTATTTACTCTTTCTTTTCATTAATGGTGTCTGCCCTGCATACCTCCCTCTTTTTTATAATTTAATTTCATACCACTTTGTTCTTTCCTCTCTTATTTTCTTATAAATATGTAATAACATTGAAAATGTGCAGTGATATTTAATGTGAACTTGGAATATTACATGTGCATCCATACACTATAAATGCTAAACAAGAGAATTCCCTTTGGTTGTGAATGATTAAATGTATATTTATTCTGAAAGTATGCCATAAAGCATTTTATTAAATATTTATTAAATATATGAAATATTTATGCCATAAATCATATTATTTTTTACAGAATCTGGAAATTAAGCAAAACAAAAAGTTTCTTGTACTATTGTTTGTCTTTGATGTGCCCACTACTGCTTTCATTGCTCCTATTTTGTTATGTGGAAAAGTAAAGAGTGTGCCAAAAGCATGATGTCCATTTGGTGTTGCATGTGAATGTCTCTTCTGAATCTCTGTGGTAAGATTACTCATTTACATTATGCAATAGGTTACATATCCAAATGTGGCAAATCTTGTTCTTTACTTGATGGTAAATAGTGACAAACGCTGCTGAAAGCCAAGTTTGTTAATTGTCTTCTAGCATATGTCATACAAAAGGAAAACATTCTGGTTTCCTGGGATCCACTGTGTTTTTCTAAAAGCAATAACATGAGACAGCATTTTGAACTTTATTAGGAACTGCAGAACATCAAAACATTCAGTGCATTGTCCTCACCAAAGTTTTAATGCAAACCATTTTTTATGATGTAAATGAAATGTGTAATACCAGACAATAATTCATGCAACAATAAAATAAACACTGCAATTAATCTAAACATATTTAGTTTTAAGGTATTATCCATCACACATTACCATCTGAAATTCATATTCAGAGTTGTTTACTGCATGTCAATGAATTGATGATTTCAAGGTTTTGGATTTAACTTTGTCATTTTCTTTTTTTGGTATTTTATCTTAGATGCTTGCACATTCAAAAATAATATAACATTTATTTATATTCAGATTTTTAGTTTATATTTCTGAAACATAATCAAAAGACATTTCCCCTTTGAATTCTCTGAGGCAATATTAACCTTATCAGCATTTATTTAACAGATGTGCCTTGTTTTCTCTATTTGTCCATTTAAAGCTAACAAAAGAGATTATATATTGAACATTACAATTTGACTTATTGAAAATCTTCCATTTTGCCTGTAGGCTGTATTGACTGCTAGAAGAGTGTCCAGCTATCTCTCAATATATTAGATGTAGGAGTAAAGGCATACAAACTGATAAACTGTGTGCAGATTTTAAAAGTTATTCTCAAACATAGCATATTCTACATATATTTACACAATGTTATACAAAACAGTTTGGCTCCACAGGGGGGTGTATTTAAGGAATAACCCATGACTAGGTGTAGTAGTTATCCCAGGATTTACTCACAGCTGGTGTGGTTTGATCATGAATGCCTAAGGCTACATGATTCAACTCTGAAATCTTTATTCATTTGAGAAATAATACCTGCTTAATTGTTTCTCCTCACACAAGGTATAGGAGTGTTAGATTTTTGGTTTGAGATGATGCTGTTAGGTAAGGAGAAACACAGCTTGCCCCTATTTACCCCATACTTATTCCCTTTTACCATCTTCTGGATTCATCCAATCATCAAGGTGGATGACAAGATCTTGTGAGATAACTGTATTAAAAGAGATTTTAAATCCATACATTCATGGGAAGCAGTACAAGATCTTTATCCCACATTAACTGCCCATTGGTGGCAATATTTTTACCTGTGTTCCTGTTTTCTCTCTAGAATTATTGGAGACCAGAATCAATATATTGAGGATGTAGATGGAGATTTATGGTACTCTACTTTCTCCTTAGAAAATTCAGTATGATTATCTAAGATGAAATACTTTTACCTTTTTTTCATTAATGAGCCATCTGTCTTTCAATACTTCATAGCAGAGCCAAAATAATTTACTAGCTTATCAGCTTGAATATCAGTGAAATAGCTACAGTTATCCCACTCCACAAGGGGGGATCCACCTTGGATCCTGGGAATTACCGCCCCATCAGTCTGACAAGCCTGATCTGCAAGGCATTGGAACATATTATCATAGAACTTATAAACAAAGGCATTGGCAACCTTCAAACACTGGACCCCATCTAGTTTGGGATCATGAAGGGCCAATCTTGTCTCCTGAACCTGACTGACTTCATCGAATCAGTCTCCAGAGCTGTGGACGAGGGTAAGGCAGTCCAAACAGCCTATCTGGACCTTGCCAAGGCCTTCGACACCATCCCCCACTGTGGAATCATTGATAAACTTACTAAGCTGGGCATTATTCCCTACATCACTCGATGGGTTGCCAAATGGCTCACTGACAGAACCCACACTGTAAAAGTAGCCAACTCCAGATCCAGCTCCAGACAAGTGATAAGTGGAGTACTTAGGTTTCAGTCCTGGGACTGCTGTTGTTTGGCATCTACTTGTCTGAAGTACAGGCCAACACTAAGAGACTCTGGTTAACAAAGTTTGCAGATGACTGCAAACTGGGAGCCATTACTGAATCCCCAAATGATGTGGATATTCTACAAAAGAGCCTTATAAAAACAGATGCTTGGTGCCAGAGCTATGGGCTCAAGCTCAATGCCCAGAAATATATAGTTATCCCCTTTGGGAAAAAAAACATGTACCCATGAATTACCAAGTAGGTGGCAGTACACTAAACACTGAAAGTGTGATAAGAGACTTAGGGAGACAGGTGGACAGTGGTCTCACCTTTGATAACCACATCACCACAACAGTCAGAAAATCATTCTGTGTGGCACACCTCATCACTAAGGGCTTTTCATCCAGAAAAAAGGAGGTCATTGTCCCACTGTACTCATCCCTCATTAGACCCATTATACACTACAATACCCCATTTGGTATGTACTTCTCAAGACATCTGCAATAACTGGAAAGGCCACAGAAATACCTCACTAAAAGAATCACAGGCCTAAATAAGATGAACTATGTTGACCATCTAAAAAAACTCCAGCTATACTCTGTCGCATATCGTCTACTCAGAGGCAATCTCTGCTTAACATACAAGGCCATGTCAAACCCAGAGCTGTTGGACATGCTACACTTAAAGAAATCCTAATCTCTCAGAGCCACACTCTCCAGGGATCTAAACCTTGTCATCACAATGAACAAAACATGCTGGAGGGATAGGTTCCTGACCCAGAGACTCCCCAGACTCTGGAATAGACTGCCCATACATGTCAAGCAGAGCGCCTCTTTGGCCCTCTTCAAAAGATGATTGGATGAGAGATAGGAAATTCACCCCGGGGATCACATCAGTTGCCCTGTTAGACAGAGATCCAGGGAAGTTAAGATTGTGGGAAGAAATAGCCAGGGGAATTGTTATGTCTAGGCTTGTATAGGCCCTAGGGCCAATAACCTAGTACCAGCCTATGAAGCTATAAACCTATGAAATAGCTGTTTGTACTCTAGGTAAGAGAAAACTTTTTCCTTACTTGTTTCTTTTTTATTTCACATATCTATAAACAATTTGTCTATCTCCATTGCATCTCAGCCTAAATTTCACATTTTTATCTTTTCTGTGAACTTGAATTTTGATTGTATTAAAGCTGCTTTCTCCATTTTTCTCTCCCTCTGTTTCTGTGTATGTTTTAGTCTGTCTTTTTCTCTCTGGCATCAAAGTTTTTTCTCTTTGGATGTCCAGTGAAAACTAGCTCTGCTCATTCACATGCAGATACACACACACACACACACACACACACACACACACACACACACACACACACACACACACACACACACACACACACACACACACACACAGAAGAACAATGGTATTTGAGTAATATAAAATAAATATGGTGGGGGAAAATGATAGTGTCTGAAATGAAATGAATTTTACATGCTACAACTGATCAAGCTAGGTGATCAAGTTATCACCTATGTTACAATATTTTCATACTGACAGAATTTTAGTTGTTCCTCGCCTTTAATTGTGACTATGGTAACTGCTGTGTATTACAGTATTATTAAGCATCTACATTAATAAAACCTTGCCATAACATTTCAAGATATGTCACAACTGTATGACAAATTCAGAGAACAGATTATGATGATACCAGCTTTTAGTTATATGACCAAACCTGACATTTGTTCAGATAATCAATTTGTATTATTTTTTTGTATGCTATCTTTTAGGATTTTATTGATGCAGACACCCTTTTAAGTTCAAGCTACCTCATATTTTATTGTTGTTTCCTATTTTAGTTACCATATCCTTTCAGTTTACATTCAAACATGCATAATGCTGGCAAATAGTAATGCTTTCTGAGCCCAGTTGAGGCTGACTAATAACATTTATATAGGTCTGGTCATTTATTCCATGAACTCATATCTAACTGTTGTTAGTTGCCTAATATGCATTCCACATAACATCTGAGTAATGTAACGTAATGAATTGCCAGTTGTTATATGAAACTACTAATATCTGAACTGTACACAGTCATCTTTATGGCTAGAGTAGAAACATTGATTTTGTCCCAGTTTGTGAGTTATCTTGGGAGCAAATGTTACATGTGAGTCAGTTCAACAGTTTCCATAATAAATTCAGCAGATTGAATCTTTGAACATTGTTAATAATAATCAATCATTAACAAAATGTTGTGGGAGCTTTCAAACTGATCCTTTTAGAATTATTTAGTTATGTGTCATTAGTTATTGTGTATAAAGTTTATTTGTCAGGGTTGTGACATCTGCATGACTATTCTGCATGGTTTTAAAATACACATGCTACTTCCATCATACTGCAAGTCATGTATTATTTATTTGATACATTTGTTAACCAGGTAAGCTGGAAGGACGCAAGTGTCCCTTATTGGGGTGACCTTGGAGGACACTCTGATTAAATGAATTGCTCAGAATGTCATAGTATGCAAATGGAGTTGGAAGGAATCAATCTCTTTCCTGTAAGGAAATTTGCTACCTGCACAGCCAGTGAACCAGCACAGCCCACTTATTTGTCCTCTGTATTTTTCTTGATATTGCAAAACTGTTATAGCTATGACATGTGACAGTTTGAAACAAACTTTGAGTTCATTACCAAATTCAAGTAAGTGACCATACATCAAAGCCACCCTAATTCTCACTGCAGTATTTTGCTGTAAAATATATGGGATGGTGCAAGATGTTGTTTTTGGCATATTGATGTAGTTGAAGTAGTTACAGTGGAAAAAACATAATCATGAGTAGAAGTAATGCTAGTAAATGTCATCCTTGATGTAGCTCCCATGATGACAACAGACATCTGAATATCATATATTTTAAATAAACATTATCACAAATATTTGTTCAGTTGTTGTTGACCTTTATTATATAGATTTATTCTTTTAAAGTTTCCAGAATGATGAGAAAAGAAAACTAAGGATGCTGATGTTATATATTTGAATACTTTATGACATTTCCTATGCATTCTTCCTTACATCAAACATTTATCAAATTGATGCCAGTTAAGTCAACTTAAAATGGTACAGAACACGAAGCTAGTAATGCTGTCTGATTTGGAGACCAGAGTGAGTACAGCTACACTGTTTAACAAAAAGTGGCTATGAAAGGGATGGCCTGGTTTTGCAAATTGTCATAAAGCACCTCAAAGTATGAGAACTAAAAACTATAGGAATGTGTGCACATTAATGGCAAGTTGTATAGGAAGTTAATCAACTATTTAAGGCTAAAAGTGGAAATCATATAAATAACACATATGGAATTAGGCATTTTATGAAAGTATCAAAGGGAATAAATATGATAAATTTCTTGCTTTACTAGGTGGTGAGTCTGTTGGATCTATTCTGTAGTATGCAAAGAATCTCAATGCTGTAACTGCATGATGACTTCTATGCTTTCTTTCTTTCTTTCTTGAAATGATGGAAGCTGCTACAATACATTGTTTCATAAACCTGAATACAAGTTCACAAAAAGTAAAAAAAGTAAAATAAAAATAAAGTCTAATCCCTACAGTCTGCAATATAACATTATCTAATTGTTACGAGTTGTTGGAAACTCTTGTGCAATTGTCAAGCCTTCCTTTTCATGCTGAGCAGGTGATACTTCAAATATGAGAATCACCATTGTTACATGTCCTTCCTATTTGTTAAGTATAACCTATACCAGGTTTGCTCAGCTTCTTAAATAGTTAATCACACTGTATTTCTTTCCTAAGGGAAATGTGCCTTTTTGCCTGGATTAAAAACTTCTGACCCTGTAATTGTCTGAATTGTGCTACCCAAATCTTTCTGCTTTTTGCTTTCAAAGTCAAAGCACTTGTAATGAATGAGTCCATTTCAACAAATGCATACTGGGGGGGGGTACATGCCAGATACTCAACAGTCATTGCATTTTGCTACATGAATCTCCCTATGTAGAAGAAAGGTCAGCATCTGAACATAAACCTGAGCTATTGTCTGATTTGGTTTACAATAGCAGCCACAACATTAAACTTTCATGAAAATTTATTAAGGAGTGAATTTGATTAAAACCTGCAAAACTATTCACTACTAATTAGTTACATGTCTTGCTACTATTGTTTGATTTATTTCTCTTTTACCTGTCTGTTGACCACATAACCTTACTGGACAAATTGTTGTTTTCAGGGACAGTCTAGGAGTATTGTCTGATTAAGTGGCTTGCTCAGAGCGACACTGTATTCAAATGAAAATGGAAGGAGTCAAACCCTGTACCCTGAGCACAGGAAGCAGCTCTTTAACAAATCAGAGCTTCAGTCTTAGCCAATTAATTAAAAAAAGGACAAATTATTTTCTAGATGAAGATATTTTTCAAAATGTATCTTGTTTTTTAAACGTTTCATTAATTTTAAAACAAAGATTGTATAAAATAAAGATATTATTCTGAAGTACAAATGTTCATTAGCTCATAATTTTGAGTGATGTGGACTGAAATAGCAGTTTTCTCCATCTGATTGGCTAAATAACAGAGACGTACAATACCTGGCTAGTACTAAAACTTCATTCTTTTCTTTCTTTTTTTTCACAAAGTTTTGTGAACTTAGAGTTGATTGCCAAATTTAACAGTAGGTATGGTGGATGCAACATCTCAGAGAGGTCATGCAAGGGGCTTGCCCCAGCCCGGAGAAACATTACTTTTAATTGTTTAAACCTTTGAGATCCTGTGATCATATCTGTTCATGCTTTACTGTAAGGGGAAAGCCTTAATGTGGCCATCTATGCCCCATAGTAAGCTTTTCTTATTCTTAGACTGCCTGACTACCATGTACTTTCAAGTTTCCTAGGATTGCCCAACATGCTCAACACAAAATTATCCTAAACATTTTATTGTTGTTTTGTTTCAATATACAGTGACAGAGAAGATTCTTAGGAAGACCTGTGAAGCTATATATATTATGATGGGATTGCTGAGTATGTTGTACAAATAACACCTGACTACTGTACTTTGTTATACAATAGATGTGAAGCATTTTGATTCCATGCAAATTACGTGACAACTGGGAATTTCATGTCTTCTTTCATTTTCAGCAAAATTCTGTGTGCAGAGTTGTAGGAAATTTGTACAGCCTGTTGATAAATTGAAAATAGAAGCCTTTGGTCAGTCTCTTCAGGACAAAAAAAAAAACATAACTAGAGTTGTATTGCAAGATAAACCATACACTCTGAATATCCCTACTATAAAGTCCTCTGAAGGAAGGTGTTGACTAAATGCAGGAAGCACTTAGTTCAGATAAGTAAAATGCAAAGGTACAGAACTATACCACACAGCTACTTTGCCATCAAAAAAGTCTGTTAAGACACAACTTTCTGAAGTCACGTCACTTATATGCAGTCATGTATGTCTTGCCCTTTGAAGTGAAAAAACATTGCAGGAGATTTCCAAGACAACATGGATTTTCCACCTCCAACTTCATTGATTAGTGAGAGGGAACAGACGAAAGATTAACATAAAAAGTTAGAATTTATCAATACAGTAGCTATAGTGACAAATGGCTCTGAAACTGTCAAACAATATACAGGGACATTTTTATTAAAGTAACATGGGTTATTTTAGTTACAATGTTTTGTATGTTCTGCCTGGAAAATATAGCTGATGTAATAGGAAAAGAAACCAACACATATTTTGCTACCACAGGCTCATAGGTTCATTGGTGTGCACTAGGGTAACTACTACTGGCGCCTTTATAAACCTAGCCAAGCATGCCAGTTCTATCCCATAACTTTATAGGCCTTGAAAGTTATTCTAAGATGTATGTGTAAGCTAGGGTAAAATGTACATGCTTCATCTTCCATTATATACATAGGTGCTAGCCCTGGTGTATATTTCCGACTATACATCCAGTGGTCCAGGTTTATTTTGAATAGGGTTACGGAAGAGTTCTGTTTCATATAGGTGGTAAGACTCTTCCAGAGAAGGGGAATGCTCTGAATTATATACCTGTCCCTGCAACATGTTCTTTTTATGCTTCTGTTTGTGACTTTGAGGTTTTCTAGTATGAACCAAGTGAATGCAACACAAGGTATTAGTAACCAAATTATGTGTTTACTTAACATGGAATATTAAAAGCGTATGATCTATGAAGAAAAAGAAAATGATTAAGGCCTTGGAGAGAAATATCACCTTACTTGAAGTTTTGCAAGAAATTAAGTTGAAAGCAGATATTGCAAAGATTTCTTAAACCTTGAAGTGGTTGGGACATATTTAATTGTGCTTCTTAAGAGTGAAGATAGGGTAATCAGCATAATTCTCAGTAGTGTCTCGTAGAGGTGACTGATTCTATGAGACTGCAGAGCTGCAGCCCAGTTTCCCTGGTATAAAGTTATTTTCCTAATTGTTTTCTGTTTATTGATTTATTTATTGATTTACATTGCACAGTTATGCAGCAACCTATAAGCTACTACATCAGTTCAGTTGTGCACACGCTGTATCATCTGGCATCTATATGGAGTGCAAACAGTACCTGCAAGAAACAAATGGAACTGGCTAGGTAGCATGCAGGTCTCCATAGTTTTGTGACCATGGAGTTGCATAAATAATTTAACAGTGTATGTAGTCAATGGACTACCACAGACAGCATGCTTAACTTGGAATAGTACATATTTTACAGAAGTATGTCACCCTGCAATAAACTAAGCTGAAAAGAACTAGTGCACAAAGACTTTTTTTAAATAATTTTTTTTGTTTTCATTATAAACATATGCAAATGTAAATATAACAAATACAATAAAACAATAACAAAACTATTTACAATATTAACATTCATCCATGATAATCATTTTATCCATGAGAAGTTATCAGTATTTGTTCAAAAGGTTTTCCAATTTTTGCAATGCTATTTTTTATGAGGAATGTTATGAGTTCTATAACAAATGGTTTGCAGTTCTGTTTTACAAACAACTTTTGCTAAATTGATAACATCTTTAAACATAAAATCTTGTTGACATTTCCAGTGCAAAGTAATAACTTCTCTGGCAAGTTCAAGAATTGACCAGAGTAACTGAATCTGAGGTTTAGATATTACATTAGGTATAGGAACAATGGATAGGATTAGTGAGTTAGAAATATGACAGTTATCAGAGCATAAAGCATTTACAAAATATTTGAAATCTTTCCAGTATTGAACAACATTTCCACATTCAATGAACATGTGAACCCAGTTTGCCTCTAGTAATTCATCACATTTCCAACATTTACGTTCACTGTTTTTGAGTATAAGATTCATTTTATGTGGAGTATAGAAACTCCTATTCATAAATTTCCATGTATACAATCTCCAATATAATGAAGAAGAGGCATCATACATAGAATTCAATAACAAATTTTTGGATACATCAGATATTTGTTTTTTATTAATCTTTAAATAGTAATTCCAAAAATCTGAGTCAAATTTTAGAGTGTCTTTTCTTAGTATATTATAAATTGGTGAGATACTTAAATATTGATTAGCTGTCTTTTCAAGACACCTAATAAAAAGCTGAATCAAACTAGGTATATATTTAGTCTCTAGGTTGATTGATACTCTCATTTTGTTTTCTATAAACTGCTGTAATGAGTGTATAAGCAACCAACTGTCTTGACTAGTATCAAAACTACAAACAGATAGTTTAGTGGTTTAATAGTCTTATTTTCAATAAACCAATGCCAGAATATCAAGTTATTTTCCTTTAATTCTTGCATTGCATTGATGTTGAAAGAATCTAGGCAATTAAGGGAGTATGCTATAGGGAATATAAGAAATAAAAATAGTTTAATGTTGCAAGCAATATCAACTATATTTTTAAAGTTATTAAATATTTGATTAATGCCATAAGAAAAATGATCAAACTTCTTATTCAATAAACAAAATTCACGTAAAAGCCAATGAACTCTACTTATTCCATATCATTCCTTAAACTGATTTTCTTTAGTTCTGACATCAGTTATATGAATCTCCTGTATTGTTTTCCAGCCAGATATATAGGTAGGTGTGATCCAATGTAATATTACATTAATTATAACTGATTTGGAATAGCGTTCTAAGCTAGAGAATGCTATCCCATTACTACTCCAAGCTCTAATGTGCCATTTATATGCAATCCTAGGTTTTAAGGGGAACCATAACAATTTAAATAGCATAGAATCTAATTTTTAAATACATATTTAGGAGGGGGTAGTATCAATGACTGTATATAACACAAATTTTTAGGTAAAATTATCATTTTAATTAAAGAGAGCCTATCCTCCATTGTAAAAAACATTTTATTCCATCTTTTGATTAGTTCACTAATGGTGGTTATTAAATTATTGTAGTTTAGTTTAATAGACTATTTCCATGTACTCTTTATACCGACACTCAAATATTCTATTATATCATTCTCCCAATTAAACAGACTATTCTCCCTTAGGTTTTTGTTGATCGTTTTGTTAATTAGTAATGTTTTGGATTTATGTTGATTAAATTTAAGCCCTGAAATTTCTTGAAACTTGCTTAAGGTATTCATAACATCATGCAAAGAACCATCAATATCACCCAACATTAACAACATAACATCAGCAAATAATTGTATCTTAGGACAATAGCCCTTATTAATTTGAAAACCTTTTATATGTTGCTTGTATCTGATATATGTAGCAAAAGGTTCCATTGAAAGAGTAAACAATAATGGTGACAAAGGACTACCTTGTCTAGTTCCCTTGAGGATTTCTAGAGGTGAGGACAGACATGATCCAATTTTCACATATGCTTGTGCCCCACTATATATTTTCATTATTAAGTTGACAAAATCTGAGAGGAATTCAAAATCAATCAGAATTCTTTGTAGATAAGACCAACTAATAGAATCAAAAGCCTTTTCTATGTCTATGCTGATAATAGTTGCTTTTTCTATTTGCATGCTATGTCTATTAATGATAGCAATTTAATAATGTTATCTTGCACATTTCTATGAAGAATGAACCCTGTCTGATCAGTATGTATTAGATTAGATATTTCCTTTATCCTATTAGCTAATATTGTCATGAAAATTTTATAATCAGTGTTTAGTAACAAAATTGGCCTACATGAATCACAAGATTTGTTTCCTTACCTTGTTTTAACATGGGGGAGATAATTGAGTATTTCCACAATGGGGGTGTTATACATTTTTGCTTAACTATAGAAAAGGCACTCATTATTTTTTATTATATATTGAGGGAAAAATCTTATATAGTTTAAGAATCATTCCATCTGGTCCTGGAGCTTTATTATCTTTTAATTTTTTATTTGATCTTTCACATCTGTTAATGTTATTTATTTATTTAATGTGTTATTTTGTTGCATTGACATCTTAGTAGTTTTATTTTCTTGAATAAAAGTATTTATTACATTATCTGTCTCAAAAAGTGGTGTTATTATTTATATCTTTATAGTAGTTTTTGAACTTTTCTAATATGCCGATTAAGTTAGATGTACTCTTAACTGAACCATCACTTTTATATTTAATCTCATTAATAATATTTTGATTGTTTGATTTTTTAAATCTTACCACTATTTTATGTAGATATTTGGCATTTACAGTGTAAGATTGTAATTTAAATTTTTCCAGGTTTATGGCTACCTTATGATTCAGAACTTCTAAGTATTTATGATTTAATTTAATAATTTCATTATATGCTACTTTCTTGTTTGGTTTTGCATCCATTTTTATCTTGTCTATTTTTTTTGTAAGTCTGAAAGTTCTTTGTCCCACTCTCTCCTTTGTTTTAAGGTACCAAGGTTTTATTCTACCATATATATAAACTTTAAAGGTGTCCCATAGTATAGTATCAGTCACTTCACTATTATCATTTGTTTCCATAAACATGTCTATTTCTTTCATTATCTATTCCCTAAAGTCTTTTAACTTAGTTATGTAAGCAGAAACTCTCTGTAGAAATCTTAAATCACCTGTATGTGTAGTTAATGTAAAGTTTATTGCATTATGGTCCGAAAGTGGACAAGTCATTATAGATACGTCACTTATTTTAGAGTATGTATTATTTCATTACATAATGCTCTAGGGACCTAAACCTTGTCACCACAATAAACAGGACATGCTGGATGGATAGATTCCTGTCCCAGAGACTTCCCATACTCTGGGACAGGCTACCAGCTATGTCAAGCAAAGTTCTTCATTAGCACTCTTCAAGAAAAATCTTGATGAGTGGATGGGAAATAAAAAATACACCTCAGGGATCACTTCTGTGTCTCTGCTCAACAGTGGCACAGGAAAAGTACTTTCTTGGGTGGCGTAAGCCACGGAACCTTGTTGGCTAGGCTTATGTAGGCCCTTGGGCCGATAGCCTAGTACCTACCTATGAACCTATGATACAAAGACCTTATTAATGTTTGTCTATGTACCAAACCATTATGAATAGTGAGTATAGAATAAGGAATAATGTTCTCTTAGACCATGTATATCTTTAAGGTTCATCTGGTTTGTAAAGTCATTTAACTTCTTGGCTTGAGATGTTAGTTTTATTTTACCATTTTTAGAAGTATCATTGCCCAATAATAGGCAGTTAAAATCACCTGTTGCTATAATTTCCCCTTTTGCATTTAAAGTAATCAGGTCCAGATATTTGTCAACATATGTAGTACTTGGTCCTGGTATCCAGTATGTATTGACAACGTATAATACTTCCTATTGCTCTCCAAAATAACAATGCTTAGCATCCCATCTTTATCTGAAATTGTATCTATAATTCTTGGCATAGTATAAGTATTTTTCCATGGAATAAGAGTGTGCCTTCTCTTAGTCTTAAAACTGAATCAGCCAGAATGGTATAGCCATTAAATGAGTATTTTTGTAGATTTTTTTTAATAGATGGGTTTCCTGTGAAAAGATGATCTGGGCTTTACGCATTTTGATATATTTAAGCAAACCAGCTCTTTTGACATTATTGTTCAAGCCATTAATATTTAATGATAAACATTTATAAGCCATTGACTATAATGTGTATGTTATTACTAACTGAAATACCTTTCTTCTGTGTCACCTTGAAATCTACTGAAAACTCTTACTTATCATGGTTGCATAGCATGTATTAAGCACAACTTTAAAAAAACACAAACTATTTACAAACACATACAAGAAACATAATGCTTCTGGTTTAGTGAAAAACACCACCTCTCCAATACCAAAAGACACACATTATCCATCTCCGCTTAGAATATAGTATAAAAAACAAAAAAGAAAAGCATTATGAAAGCAACAAAAAAAATCTGAATCCATGAAATATACATTAGAATGACAGTGCCCAATATATCTGAAGCTATATGAATATGTCACATATGATAATAGCACCTCTTATACGTAGATATGCCAGAAATACACATCAAATCAATGTATGTATAAACATTAGAAGCTGAAGGTTAAGAAGATTATCAATATTTCCAAGACTTTTCAAGAAACATCAGGTGATTTAACCATTTTTATCAGTCATCTATCTAACATTTTTCATGTAAGGATCTGTTGAATATATATCTATATACATATATATATATATATATATATATATATATATATATATATATATATATATATATATAACACTTATTACAACATAACCATTATATTTTTAATTATACACATATTACTCATATGTATTAACAATGACTATGGTGATGTCTTTCATCAATAAGGGGGGAGAGAGAAAGAGAGAAAAGGGGGCCTCACAACCCTCTGTCTAGTTACTAAAGGTTTAGTTATATAACATAAGTCTGATGTTAATATGCATAATGAGTTTTCTAATGCAGCTGCTAGTTCACTTGATGTCATTTAGTTACTAATAGTGTCAATGAATCTACAGAATGTATGCATCTATAAGAGAAAATAGGTATTTTCAAAGGAGTTAAACACTTTTTCAGAACTAATTATTTACCATTTAAAGTATGTAGTGAAGGATAACAGAATTTCAAGAGAAAAGAATTCTAAGTACAACCATTTAACAAGTTCAAAATGTCAAATGTTGTCATCACTGTTGTTTCCTCAAGCTGCAGCTTCATAAACATTTCCAGCAGGAAATTCAGATCTTGAAGCTTTTAGAGTTTACAGAAGGTAAAACAAAACAAATAAAAAAAAAAACACTCAAGCTGCCTTGTCAGTGCATGTTATGAATCTCCACAATGGGAACAGTCACACAGACCACCAGTTTCCTCACAAAACTTCAACATCATGAAAAAAATTACTCTTTCATATAAAATCAGTTATTTAGAAGTAACAACAGCTGCCCCAAATCAGAAATCGTATTATAACATTTCAGTCATTTACCCACCAGTTAACCAGGCCAGAGAGAGAGAATAAAAAAGGTACTTAGTATATATATATATATATATATATATATATATATATATATATATATATATATATATATATATTAGACATACTGTCATTGTGGCTTTTTGCTATTGTTTAGCCTTGTGGTGTTAGGTCATGAGTTGGTATATATATATATATATATATATATATATATATATATATATAATTTAGCTATCTATAAAACACCATTAATGTACTGTATTAATGTTTAAATGTATCTAAACAAAGAGTCTAAAACATCTAGTTTGAAACACTAGTCAGAAACACCTTGTTACCCCACTATGGACCCACTAGAAAAAATGCACTTTGGTATTAAGTCAAACTATATTACTGAAGAATTAGACATACATCATTTGTCTTTATTTAAAAGGGAAAAGTACGTAAAGTTCCTATAAAGCGGAAAAGGAACATTGTTAACAAAAAAGAATAAGAAGAAAGAAGAGAGAGAGAGAAAGAAAAAGAACGTTATTTAAATACTTAGTGCTATATGTATAAGGAAAAGAGAAAGTTAATAATAAAAATGATTCACATTACCTTCCAGCATAGAGACTTTCCAGAATCAAATATATTATGATTCATAAAACAAAGCATTTAAAAATAGAAGGAATTTATTCATTTGTACTTTAGTTTCTTAGCTTTGTTTGCTCCTTCCTTCACAGACTATCCATTTTTTGTTGCCTGTCTCTTCAAACTCTGGGAAGATCATTCTATGTCTTTTATGTCCAACAGTATTTTCTTCTTTTGGATAAACTCTACTGCTTTTTGTAGGGAATCAAAGATCTTCACTCCTTCTGGCAAGGTGATTTTTATTCTTGCAGAAAAAAGAATTTGAGCTTTAATATTTGCTTTTTTCAAGGACTTAATTAGAGGAACACACTGTTTTCTTCTGGATAAGACTGTATAGGTGTAGTTATTGTCAAAACAAATAACTTTTTCACCCATCTTGATAGGGGAATTAGTCCAAGCTGATTTCAGCACTAAGTCCTTGCCTTGCAAGGAAAGAAATCTAATGATAATAGATCTGGAGTTAGATGAACTCCGAGATGAAGCTGGATTTGCCAGGGACTAATGAGCCCTCTCAATTCCAAAAGAGAGGAATTCAGGAATGTTTAGTGCTGGTGAAAACCACTTATTGAGGAATTGAATCATGTTAGCACCCTCTTCTTTCTCAGGAATGCCATATATTATGTTATTCCTCCTTGATCTGCTTTCAAGGTCATCCAATTTCTCTATCAGCCTGGTGTTTTGTTTCAAAAGAAATTAATTGTGATGTTCATTTTCTGTCACTTTAGTACCTAGGTCAGTTACTGTTTCCTCTAAGGCAAGAATCTTTTTTCATTGTTTTATTACTATTCCATTTAGAAGTTCCAGTTATTTACTGCATTCTTGTTTGATAATATCAATTTTGTTTTTGAATTTATCCATTTTTAGTGACAGTTCTTGGATGTTTGTTATTTAAGATGTAATTCTTTCTTCACTGCACTCTCCTGGTGTGGGTTCTTCACGTTGCTCATGTTTTTAGTGACAGTTCTTGGATGTTTGTTATTATAAGATGTAGTTCTTTCTTCACTGCACTCTCCTGGTGTGGGTTCTTCACGTTGCTCATGTTTTCAGTGACAGTTCTTGGATGTTTGTTATTATAAGATGTAGTTCTTTCTTCACTGCACTCTCCTGGTGTGGGTTCTTCACGTTGCTCATGTTTTTAGTGACAGTTCTTGGATGTTTGATATTATAAGATGTAGTTCTTTCTTCACTGCACTCTCCTGGTGTGGGTTCTTCACGTTGCTCATGTTTTTAGTGACAGTTCTTGGATGTTTGTTATTATAAGATGTAGTTCTTTCTTCACTGCACTCTCCTGGTGTGGGTTCTTCACGTTGCTCATGTTTTAGTGACAGTTCTTGGATGTTTGTTATTATAAGATGTAGTTCTTTCTTCACTGCACTCTCCTGGTGTGGGTTCTTCACGTTGCTCATGTTTTTAGTGACAGTTCTTGGATGTTTGTTATTATAAGATGTAGCTCTTTCTTCACTGCACTCTCCTGGTGTGGGTTCTTCACGTTGCTCATGTTTTTAGTGACAGTTCTTGGATGTTTGTTATTATAAGATGTAGTTCTTTCTTCACTGCACTCTCCTGGTGTGGGTTCTTCACGTTGCTCATGTTTTTAGTGACAGTTCTTGGATGTTTGTTATTATAAGATGTAGTTCTTTCTTCACTGCACTCTCCTGGTGTGGGTTCTTCACGTTGCTCATGTTTTTAGTGACAGTTCTTGGATGTTTGTTATTATAAGATGTAGTTCTTTCTTCACTGCACTCTCCTGGTGTGGGTTCTTCACGTTGCTCATGTTTTTAGTGAC
Source organism: Protopterus annectens (assembly GCF_019279795.1). NCBI lineage: Eukaryota > Metazoa > Chordata > Ceratodontiformes > Protopteridae > Protopterus > Protopterus annectens. The sequence goes on from NC_056744.1 coordinate 664,028,293, forward strand.
AGTTCTTGGTTGTTTGTTATTATAAGATGTAGTTCTTTCTTCACTGCACTCTCCTGGTGTGGGTTCTTCACGTTGCTCATGTTTTTAGTGACAGTTCTTGGATGTTTGTTATTATAAGATGTAGTTCTTTCTTCACTGCACTCTCCTGGTGTGGGTTCTTCACGTTGCTCATGTTTTTAGTGACAGTTCTTGGATGTTTGTTATTATAAGATGTAGTTCTTTCTTCACTGCACTCTCCTGGTGTGGGTTCTTCACGTTGCTCATGTTTTTAGTGACAGTTCTTGGATGTTTGTTATTATAAGATGTAGTTCTTTCTTCACTGCACTCTCCTGGTGTGGGTTCTTCACGTTGCTCATGTTTTTAGTGACAGTTCTTGGATGTTTGTTATTATAAGATGTAGTTCTTTCTTCACTGCACTCTCCTGGTGTGGGTTCTTCACGTTGCTCATGTTTTTAGTGACAGTTCTTGGATGTTTGTTATTATAAGATGTAGTTCTTTCTTCACTGCACTCTCCTGGTGTGGGTTCTTCACGTTGCTCATGTTTTTAGTGACAGTTCTTGGATGTTTGTTATTATAAGATGTAGTTCTTTCTTCACTGCACTCTCCTGGTGTGGGTTCTTCACGTTGCTCATGTTTTTAGTGACAGTTCTTGGATGTTTGTTATTATAAGATGCAGTTCTTTCTTCACTGCACTCTCCTGGTGTGGGTTCTTCACGTTGCTCATGTTTTTAGTGACAGTTCTTGGATGTTTGTTATTATAAGATGTAGTTCTTTCTTCACTGCACTCTCCTGGTGTGGGTTCTTCACGTTGCTCATGTTTTTAGTGACAGTTCTTGGATGTTTGTTGTTATAAGATGTAGTTCTTTCTTCACTGCACTCTCCTGGTGTGGGTTCTTCACGTTGCTCATGTTTTTAGTGACAGTTCTTGGATGTTTGTTATTATAAGATGTAGTTCTTTCTTCACTGCACTCTCCTGGTGTGGGTTCTTCACGTTGCTCATGTTTTTAGTGACAGTTCTTGGATGTTTGTTATTATAAGATGTAGTTCTTTCTTCACTGCACTCTCCTGGTGTGGGTTCTTCACGTTGCTCATGTTTTCAGTGACAGTTCTTGGATGTTTGTTATTATAAGATGTAGTTCTTTCTTCACTGCACTCTCCTGGTGTGGGTTCTTCACGTTGCTCATGTTTTTAGTGACAGTTCTTGGATGTTTGTTATTATAAGATGTAGTTCTTTCTTCACTGCACTCTCCTGGTGTGGGTTCTTCACGTTGCTCATGTTTTTAGTGACAGTTCTTGGATGTTTGTTATTATAAGATGTAGTTCTTTCTTCACTGCACTCTCCTGGTGTGGGTTCTTCACGTTGCTCATGTTTTTAGTGACAGTTCTTGGATGTTTGTTATTATAAGATGTAGTTCTTTCTTCACTGCACTCTCCTGGTGTGGGTTCTTCACGTTGCTCATGTTTTTAGTGACAGTTCTTGGATGTTTGTTATTATAAGATGTAGTTCTTTCTTCACTGCACTCTCCTGGTGTGGGTTCTTCGAGTTGCTCATCTTGGTATCTCCAGTAGAAAATGTCTTGAGAGGAATAATTAAAACATTCTCTTGACTATGTATTAATTTTTAGAAAATAATAAAGAGTCTATGTTAATCTAACTTTTAGTATACTTTTAGTTAGAGTTTTCTAAAAATTAAAGTATATTTCCTGTCAGGATATTAAAATCTAAGCAGAGCTATGGATTTCTGCTGCTATCAGACTGGCATCTTTGACATGCCCCTGCACAAAGACCTCTGAAACTCTGGAAATGTATGAACATATTTTGTTGTACTAATTATGCCTCTTGCTGTGGTCCTGTCTTATTGGTTAGCTCACTGGATTAAGATAACCAGTCAGTTCCATGATCACAACTGAAAACCACAATGTATGCAATCAGCAATGATGATGTGTGTATATTAGTTGCTGATGCTAATCTATATTCTTATTTAGCCAGTTTAGCATTCACTATATAAGCATTCTGTAAGTCAAAGCAAACAGTGACACTGCACAAGACTTTGAACATTGAGAGGTAGACACTAACTGCACAGGTTGCCAGCTTCTGATAGCAGTATAGTTTTAGTATTAAAAGCAAATAATTCTGATGAATAGTTTAAGTCAACTAAATAGAGAAGTCATGGCAGGTGTATCTACTGGTAGGACTGCAAGCATGTTTGTCCTTCTATTACATACTTATTAGCTCTTTTTCAAATGAAGTATTGTGAATAAGGAAAATAAGTCACTTCAGCCACAATCAGTTAACCCAAATGTAGTTAGGTTTCTTTTCATTCATAACTGCAATAGTAGATCAAGAGTCAAGATTCTGAGAGGGGAGAGGGGAGATTATTTGTGTTGCTGAGTCATACTCATGAAGGTGGATATAAGTGGAAATTCAGATTGCCTAGTTCTAGGCATTCTCTCTCTTTATTTTTTTGAAGTTAACCTTGTAGATTTGTCGAGATGTGTCATGAGATCTTATATCCATCAGAGCCAACATCAGTTTATACAGGTAAAATTGTGGTTTGATGTCGGATCCAAAGGATAGCAACTCAGAAGTATAGAACCCTTCCATGCTATACTATGTTGTTAGCATTGAAAAATACATCTAAGCACCAGGTGTCTGTCTTTTCACAGCCAAAGGTAAAGATGCCACTGTTATGGATCATTTTAATTGCTATTGTCAGTGGGAACTTTTGATATTTACAGTGTATCTTATCCACTGGAAAAAATATACTGTTTATGTATTTAAAAAAAATTCCACATTTGTTTATACAGATTCACTATGTAATTTTGAAATACTGAAATCTCGAATTTCAGTATTTCGAAATTACATAGCCAAAGACACCAAACACTGAAACCCTAAAATTGCAAAATTCAAAATCCCGATGCTACATTAAAGATACAGCACACACAAACACATACACACCACTTCCCCCCAACTCAAATATAATATCCTACACTACAGATAAGCAGGGGAGAAGCCCCCCTGCACCCCCCATGTGGGGGGCTGTGCCCCCTACACCGCCTACTTATATATACTAACTACAAGATCGCACAATCAGACACACACAAGCAACTCACTCCCACACATTATACACACCCTTGCACACACACACATCACAGTCAAAACACACACTGACAGACACTAAAGTCCCTAACCAACAGACATACACATACATACATACCCAAACTCACATCTTACCATTCACATACCACAACACCAGAAGCTCTAATTCAAAATTTCCGTACTTTGGGATTTTTGAATTTCTCGCTTCGATTTCAAGACTTCAGTATTTTAATTTCGAAATACTGAAATTCCGGGATTTCAGTATTTCAAAATTAAAAAGGGAACCAGTTTATACCATACCTCTCAACCTCTTAGAGCAAGAAATCTGGACAATGTCACAAATAATGGGGGGACAAAGGCACAAAAATAGGGACACTTTTTCAAATATTGCTCTTATAAACTTAGAAATTGATAGAATAACAGGTTTTGTGTTAGCATAAATTTTCTGAAGGAAAAGTACAATTCTTTAAGAAACAGACCAAAACTGTGAGTCAAAAATCTGGACATTCTGTGAAAATCTGGACAGTTGAGAGCTATGGTTTATACACATGTGATCAGCATATGTTTCCCAAATAACCTTACAGTATGCATTAGTGTCTGCATACTGGAGTAATGTTTTATTAATATTACCGCAGACATGAAAATTAACAGGGCTATCACCATATTTGTGAATACCAATATTGAGAAATTGGTGTAAAATATATTGCCTATACTTTTTTCTTTTTTTAATTCAGACATATAACACATTTGAATACTGTATTTAATCTTTGTAAAATCTGCAGAAGATACTGCAATATGGAATTGCAATTCTAAAATGTCTTAAGAGTTACTGGAAAACTGAATTTGCTCTTTTATGTAATACAGCAGAAATATGTTTAAAACTTGTAACTTTATTGTAATAGAAACTGCAATAATGGTAAATGGAATATAACAGATGTTTCTCACTCGGGAAGGGGTTAATTGCTTGCCTGTAAATACAAGGAAGGCTAAAAAGGAACAGTTAAGAATTTAACCTAAGAATGTACAGGACCAAGTGCAAGCAGTTAATACCAAGATATGAAACCTTATGCTTGATTACAGCTAGTCTGTGCTCTGAGTTTCTGAATATGAGTTAATTACTTCTGGGTTCTGTAGGGAAAAATAAGCTAAAATATTTTGAGGTGAATCAAGTCTACTGAATCCATTTTGCTGTGTGAATATCTGCATAAGTCACTGTTCAGCACTTTGGTTGCACAGTCTTTTTGTAACTTAGCACCATTAGGTTATTTACCTAATATTGGATCTGTGCTTCTAATTATTCCAGCTGAATAATTAATTATTTTCTATTCCTCTTTGCAAAAGTATATACTTTTGCATATTTAATATGCATTGGTACTATTATTTTTATTTTCTAAATACAGTTTGTATTTATTCTCATTTGAGAGCTTGCGGGTGACTATTTATATATTCATTATATGAAATGATGGTGCTATTTTACACTCTAGGTTGTTGAGCTGCAGCATCTAGCTCCAATCCAGAGTATTTAACAAACCACCAGTGGCTTGTTGTACAACTGTATCTGGCTAATGGACAAGAGTGGCATGGTAAATGGTGGGTACATAGCCTGATAACCTAGGGTGCTATCATATCTACCTTATTAGAAAAAAAAAAACTGTCAGGAAATGAAGAATTCAATCCAGCTTTTCTTGGAATTGTGTGTGCGTGTGTGTGTGTGTGTGTGTGTGTGTGTGTGTGTGTGTGTGTGTGTGTGTGTGTGCACTCATGCATGTGTGTGTGTGTTTTGTGTATATATGTCACTACATTTGTGTGCCTGTATGTGTCTATATTTGATTGTTTAAATAGTAATTTGTTTATAAAGCTTTTATGATGAGAAAGAAGCACTGGAATGCACTGAAGCTCATTCACGGAGAGGCTCAAACATGAAGAGAAAGTAATGTGAAATGGGCCTAGGTTATTAGGCCAAAGACTCAGCTCAGTGAGCGGTCAGTTGTGGAGTCCTAGTCTTGGTTTGGAAATTGAAAGTTTATACATAGGGCAATGCTGCATATTCCCTGCATTCTCTTCAGGGTTGGTTACAGTTAGTAAACTGTTAGAGAATGAGATTTATGTGCTTATTTTCTACATTCACCTCTGGTATGACACAAGGTACTATCAATGTGGTGGCTATTAGATGTAGTTTTGTCCACTTAAGTGGATAGAAGAGCCATAGCTAATGTGCTTATATATTAAAGTATCCCATGATTTGTTATTGCAATGTCCACCATAGGAGCGGCAGCTTTATAATACCAACCACTGACTGGCCATTCTTGACAACTGTATCAAAATATACCAGTACTGCCCTTCCAGTTCATATAAGAGGTATTAGGTCATTGGCTTAGTTTAGTGACATGAGGAGGTTAATGATGAATGTTAAAGTGAAGAGTCATGAGCTATATCCTCTACTTTACAGTAGAAATATTGTCCATATCACACCCAGATCCCTTAGCTTTTTATACATTATTTTCATATTCCTTTAGCTATAGTAATTAACTTAGTCTGGCAATTGGTGCAGATGTTAAGGTTGCAAGCTGAATTTGTTGTGGTACATGCTTTGTTTCCCTCAGTCCTTATATGTCTACTGTGTGATCTTACTAAGTCACTTAACCAGACATTGCTCTGGGTCATCCCTGAAAAGGGACTCTGTGTTCGGTGTGTCAACCCAGTTAGCAAGTATGTATGTATGTATTATTTTTATTATTAGTTTCATATATTTGCAACTTTTATTTTTTTTTCAGACTAATAACATTATCTCAATTGCTGTATTACTTTAGGAATGGACCTCACGCCAGAATGATATGATATTACTTCTGGAGATCTATCTTTTCACCTTATTTCTTTTTTCCTGGTTATGATGTCATCACATGTTTGGAGTCATTTATCATAAGGTCCAGTTGATATAGCTAAATGCATAAGTTGTTTTGGTGCAAATGTTATATAAGACATAATAAATCTCCTATTGTGGAAGTTCCCACAAACAAGGCTGACATTTGTTTTGGTAGAAATCAATACTCTGTCATGGTCTGAACTTTCAAGTGAAGAGTCATATTAGGGATTCAGCATAATCTTTTCATTACCAATGTGAAGCATTTGTACTTAATGAGAACAAAATTGTTTTGGGAATACTTATTAGCTATTTATTAACTATATCAGTCAACTGTATGATAATAAAATTAATCTATAATGATTATGTCATCTTGATGGTTGATTTCTCAGAGTCAGCAATATGTTCTTCATGTTCTTTGGGTAGCAAGGAGCGGGCTGTATAACATACAGTTTGATGATAATCTGCATTACTTATGGTCATCTTGATCTCTGTTACGTTTCCTCAGTAGGTCATATTGAGTGATTGAGTGTTCGGATCATCAAAGTTGTGGATTAGTACTAGTTTTAAATGATTTGGCAGAGTGGGAATCATTATTCCCCTGGAATGGAAGGAATGACTGAAGGACATTTAAGCCACTCTTCAGTGATCACAAAAAGATACAAAATCTCTGGAGCCAGGAAAGACTAGAGTTTTCAAACATTTTATTGAAGCTCTAGGCATTAAGGAGAACAATCTATACTTCATTTACCCCTTTTGATTCCAATAGGATGAACGTCAGTTTTATCTCACCTAAAAACCTATGGCCAGCTAGCAAATTTTCTTTTCATATTATTTATCTTTGGTTAAAGAGATAGAAGCTTTCACTGCAAAACAGGATGGTTCCACACATATCTACTCCTGTGTGGACATACAATGAATCATCTTTGCCAAGTACCAAGTATGAGGCAAATTATTGGATGCAGATGTTCTATCCCTGATTACTGGTGGCATAATAAATTATGGTAGGATCACACTTAATATGTGGATAGGAGACATGGTAGATTATGGTAGGATCTCAATACATGGATACTCATTGGGTACTTTCTGCCTTAGAGAAGGATGTGGAGAGTGCATATGCATCACTCTGCATCAAACATAGAGATGAAAATGTGAAGCATAATGTTTGTTAATTTTAACTTGTTAATACAGTTTGATTACATTCATATAAATGTAAGTGTACTTATGTCACTGGTGATATTTCAAAAAGGTGTTAAAAAAAGAAAACTAATTGCTATTCAACCCTGTGCAAAAATGATAATGTTAAAATCATTATTACTTATAAGTTCATAAGTTCTTGGGTAAGTAATAGGTTAGCTGCCCTTGTGGGCTATTTTAAGCCTAGCCAGTTTCCCTTTTTGTGCTCAAAATAACCTATCCCAGTTGATTATAGATTTGTCTTACCCATCTGATGGTCAATAATTATATATTACATCTAATTAGAATAACTGGGATCATACCAGAGATAATTTGAAGGGACGCTAGTACTACTACTACTGCAACTACTACTTTTACTACTACTGTTACTGCTGTTACTGCTACTACTACTGCTACTACTACCTTTGCTACTACTGCCACTACTACTACTAGTACTACTGCTACTACTACTACTACTACTAGTACTACTGATGCTAGTACTACTATTGCTACTACTACTACTAGGGCTGTTACTACTACTGTTACTACTACTACTGCTACTTCTGCTACTACTATTGTTACTGCTAATACTACTACTGTTACTACTGTTACTACTAACACTAATAGTGTCACTGCTACTACTGGTACAACTGCTGCTACTACTACTGCTTCTTCTACTGCTACTGCTACGACTACTACAGCTACTACCATTGCTACTGCTACTACTACCACTGTTAATGCTACTGCTACTACTGTCACTACTGCTACTACTATACTGCTGCTACTACTACTATTGTTGCTACTATTGCTACTGTTACTGGTACTACTGTTGATATTACTTCTACTACTACTACTGCCACTACTACTAGTACTACTTTTACTGCTGCTACTGTTACTACTACTGTTGCTACTGATACTATGGCTACTACAGCTACTACTACTGCTACTGTTACTGCTACTAGTACTACTGTCCTCATATTTAGTCCACTTGACACATAATTTATTTTCAGCTCACTAAGTCAGGTAAAGGTGACTCATTTCTTGTCAAGTGCAGTCAGTATAGAATCACTGTGTCTGATGCTAACGTTGCTGACGACAATAATATTGACAGTGCTGACAGGCTGTTTTGCTGTTTCAGGTATTCTGCAGGTGATTTGCAAGGTTTTATTTACTGGCAATGCCTTTTAAGCTATCAGGTAAATTTGATTAAAAGTAGGTGACTTAATGTAACTGTGTGTCATAGGTTCCATATTGGTTTGTTCAAAGATCTTGGTGAGAAAACCTCATCATAAGTTCTAAGAGGACATACTTTACTGGTAATCTTGTAGCTTGATATTTTTTTGCCTTGAGTTCAATATATTTGCACCTCTCACAAATTAATAGTTTTTTACCTTGAGCTGTCCCTTGTACTTGTACCTCTCACAAACTATTTATTTAGAGGAATAAGCAGGATGCATTTATTGGCATAATATGGATTTCATACTGCTTCAGAACCCATCCTTAATAAGACCAAAAAAGGAGAGCTTGGTAGTTCCTGTACTCCTCAATCCTGAATAGTCACTCCACAATCATCAAAATAAGGGTTGTCTAAACATTGTAGTAAGTACAATGTATTTTAACTAGCTAAGATTACATGTAATGATGGTACAGAATAAAAAAGTAGGTATTAATAATCACAAGCTCACAACAACACTCACACTATAATAGATATGCAGTTAATACACTGTAGTGGGGTGGAAGGAAGAATTTCAAACTTGGTAATGGTAGACTCAACATATTTCTGAAATATCCACAGAGAAGCAGCCTCAGTCCAGCATGGCACACAACCCGCATTTATTAATATTATGAGCACTTTTGTTTGGTACAATACCAAACTTCTTCAGAAAAACACATGTAACACAAAACATTCAACTGTTATACTTTAAAATTCATCATGTGATCAATCATCTATTCCAATTCCAACACTAGTCATGTGGTTTGCCCTACAAATTACTTAAAGACATACATATTTTATATGCTATAAAGCTTAGTTCATTGTTACATAAAACTTTTTTGTTAATAAAACATTATTTTACATATATTTTTAAACCATATTCAAACATAAAATGATTAAAAATTAAAACATTTTTAATAGTTATTTGTTAGCATCCCTGCCTTGCCTATCTATCCAAGCTCTTTAACTTTAGTATGGAAGTAATTGAACAAACATCATTTAACCCAGGTAATACAAATGAATGGCAACGTAGTTGCCAAACTAATTCACATGCTTCTAATTTCAAAGATGCAGGTCCCCCTTCTCTTCTTTTTGGATTTGGTCAATAATCCTGAACTTAAACCAGTGTCCTGGATGTTTTTTTACATGGTTTGCTAAAGCATTTTCTAACTTTTCTTTCTTTATAACATGGAGATGTTCATAAAGTCTCTCACTCAGTTTCCTATCTGTCTTCTCTATGTAGAAACTGGGACAATGTCGGCATAAAGCTATATAAACAGCTCCACTAGAATTACAATTATATTTATGTCTTATCTCATACTTTCTATCTCTGATGGTGAAGGAACTTCCTATGTCAATGTACTTATGCAATGAGGGCAAGATTCGCATTTGAACATGCCTTTAATTCTACTATTAGGTAAATCCTGAAAATTTAAAATGTTCTTAAAATTATACAAACCTTTCTTAAACTCAAATTTCGGTTTTATATTACTAAAATTATTGCAAACTGTTAGTGTAGCTAATAAGGGGCAATTTTTATATATAATATTTCTTATAGCTAGTGCATCTGTGCTAAAAGTAGTGACGAATAATAAGTTGTTGGAAAATTCACTATTAGTTACACTATTACCCAAGTTTATGGCATTTAAAATAAAATTCTGAGCATTATGCTCACTCAAAATTGCTTTGTAAACTCCTTGTGTTCATTTATTCACTACTTCAATTCTTATCTCATTCACAAAATTGTCCGGGTATCCCCTCTTAATAAACATAGAAGTCAAATTATCACATTCTACTAAAAAATCAATTTCTGTTGTGACTATTCTGGCTGCCTGAACAAATTTCCCCTTTACTACTGACTTTTTTTGTTGTAGGGGATGTTGACTTGTATAATGAAGAAAAGAATTTGAAAATGTAGTTTTCCTAAAAAAAATTGTAGCTTTATAACTATTACCTTCATGGTCTTTTGAAAGTTTCACACATAAAAAACAAATTCCATCTTTCATCTGATGCACTTCTGTGGATTTTTCAGTGGTTTGTTTTCCAAAAATTGTATTTCCAAGACTCAACATATTTGCCAAGGACCTAAAGCAATATAGCACCTTTGTAACCTGGGATCTTGTCAGATACTTGTAATTATCAGAAAGATACTCCAGAATTATGTAAATCTTACTTCTAAGTTACCATACCAAAATACAGTACCCAGGTTGTGGTTTCCAGGCTTTTATTTCCTATGTATGATATTCACATTGCTGTTCTCAGAAAGAAACAAAATTAAGTAGTTGTTTTTATTGTAAATATTTCAAAGGTAAAGGACTATAAAAGCAGCATCTGTTTTTTTGTTATTTTAGAGGTTAAAGAAATAGAAATAGTAATACAATCAAATAAGCATACAAATGTAATTAAGAAGCTTCATAAAATGTCAGCAGTGGTGGCTGGTGACTTCAAAGCAGGGACAACTGAAAGGAACCGCTGCATGGATGGAGCTAATTGAAATGGGGTAGGCTCTTGCTTGTGGTCAAATAACAGATGTGTTCAGTCACTCTCATCTGCAGACTGCCTCAGTAGCCACTCATTATAGCCATTTTATAGACTGTACATACCTCAGGCATCTGATTGCAATCAACACAGTCAGCCTTAGATAAAATGAATACCTATAGAAATGACTCAATGGGCTCCATCCCTGCTGTAGATTATTTTCCCTGCAGTTCCCCAGTGCCTGTCCACTGCCCCCCAGAACATTTGGGCCACATTCCATATAGATTAATTGCTTCTTTCTTTTTTTTTTTAGTTTGTTTTCATTCTTAGGTCTTTTCTCCAGCCTTTCAAAGTACCCTAACTAACCAAGACTCCAAAGTAATTTAATGTGTGAAAGTAACTAAATTAAAATAGTAGCCTGGGGGTTGCTAGAATTCCTGAAATCAAATGTTTCTAGAGTCTCAAAGGTGTATTTTAAGAGCTTTTTTTTACTACCCTTTCGTCCAGTGATAGCCTAAAATAAATAAATAAAATTCAAGAATAAATTCAATCTTATTTTTTTTCATTCATGCAATATATATATATATATATATATATATATATATATATATATATATATATATGCTGTGTCTAAAGCTTAATTCTCAAAGCTAACAGGCAAGTAGTTTCCAACAAAATTAAGTGGCAATGCTTACAACAGTGCCTGCCTCCTTACCCTTCCAAAAAAAGTTATATTTGTGCCCACCATGTTAGATTGAGATAAAAGTAAAATCTCTAATAACATATAACAGAGGGTCTGGGGAGGAAACCAGAGCACCCAGATAAAAAGTACACACATATAGGGAGTTCATGCACCTCCAAATTAAAGGAATCACATCCAAAAATTCAAGCAAAGGATAATGTATTGTGAGTGAACAATACTACTTGCTACCACACCTCTCAATCTCTTAGCACAAAAAATCTTGACAAAGCAAAAATAATGGGATAAAGTTTAAATGTTGCTGGCAAAAACTTAGAAAGTTGCTACAATAAAAGGTTTCGTGTTACCAGGAATTTTCTGAAGGATATGAAGTCTAGAACTCAAATGCCTGTCATTATTTAGTGAACTCAAAACTCACTGATTTACCACAAACATCCAGAAAACCACAAATTTTATGAGGAACTGACCAAAAATATGAGGCAGAAATTTGGACATTATGCAAAAATCTGGACAGCTGAGAGGTATGCTTGCAGTATCACTGTGCCAATGATTACTTACTATCACATACATCCTGCATAGACTGCCACAGAGTCACTTGTCTATACTGGTGATATTTGGTATGGAAAGAGAAAACAAAATCCCAATTTTCTAATTCTTGATACACTGCAATTTGTGCCACATACAAGTAGTAATTTTCCTCATAGAAAATTCCCATATCTATCCATTATAACCCCTTTTTTTGCTGAAGCACACTTCAGATATCTGACTATATTAAAAATATCCACAGTTAAGTATTCCAGCTGGCTTCATAAAAATACACACTAATGCTGCAAATTCAGAACAATGACTGCTTAACTTGAACAGATGACAGCAAGGTCAGTCATTTGTACTTACCAGTAGCTCCAATACCAAACAAACAAATACATTTATTGACTGTGTACACATTGAAATAAAATAAAAATAATAACTTTCCGCAATAATTTATTTTAATGCTCCAACAAGCACACATGCACACACATGCACAAACACACTTAGATGTGACCAACAATTA
>NC_056744.1:664050869-664098369 GCF_019279795.1 Protopterus annectens
ACTTAAATTGTACTTCAACTCTAACAGGTGCAACAACTTATTTTTCCTATTTCCTTACCCACTCCTCACTCCATCCCAATCCTACTTTCTCACCTTACGCCATGGCTTTTGCAACTGTCTCTATTTTCCTCTTGCCTCCATTACTTCTCCTTTTCATTCTTACATCTTGTACTACTCCATTACTACCTGTCCATAGAGATCCCACTAATCCCCATCCTAACTGTTTCTCATCTCTGCAGTACTCTATTAAAATCTCCTCCTCTATCTTTTCCATGAACATCCCTCTGCCTAAAATCAAGCCCTCCCTCAATCTCTAGCATCTAAAACCAAGACTAAGTACTTGACTTACAACCCATTTAATTTCAAATGTTACCAACTTCTTGTAGCCTTGCTTCTATCAGGAGACATACATCCAAATCCTGGGCCCATCCATCACCCCACCATGCATAAATCTCTCCCTATCTAATAAACTCATCCTCTCCAAACAAACATAATTTCTTTTACTCTATGAACACCCATAGTATTCTAAACAAAGTTAGTGAAATCCATGGTTGGATAGCCTTCCACACCCCTGATGTCATCACCTTAACTGAGACTTGTCTAAAACCCCAAACCTCTGATAAAGGCATTCTCCCCTCTGGTTATAATATACCCTGCATAGATCACCAAAACAAAAGAGGGGATGGCATTGCCATCCTGTACTCCAACCACCTCACCATTACAAGTATTATGAAACCTATCCCATTCTTTTCTCCTGCTGAACTACTTACAACTACCTTAAAGTCAATGACCACACTACTTTCACAGTAGCAGCTATCTATATTCCTCCAGGAGACAACATTCCTCTGCTCAAAAATATTCTTTCATACTTTTCTCAACATATCCCTAATGAAACTATCCTACTTGGGGATGTCAACATTTACTGGTTAACTCTCAGCAATCCACACTGTAATACTCATATTAATTTATATGGCTTTGCACAGCTAATCTCCCAAGGTACTCCTACAAACAAGTCTCACACATCTAGTACTCTTATTGACTGAATACTTGTAACTTATCCTTCCAAATATCATAATCCTGAAACCCTACCAAACACCCTGAGAGATCACTCCCCTATAAAAGTGCTTAGGTGCACCACCCACTTCTCAATAACTCCTAGATTTATCACTTGTCACAAATTCTCTACCTCCCATCCAGAAACCTTTAATGTCCTCCTCTCTAAAGTAAACTGGAAATTCCTTACCCAACTCCCTCTAGAAGAAGCAGTCCCAGCTTTCAACTCCATCTTCCTTAGCATCTTAGACTCACTTGCTCCCCCTTGCAAAGTCCAAATTAAGTCACCATATCTCAGTGGCTTTCAAAAGCCACTCATACCCTTATACCTAGAGACAAATTATAGAAACATTGGTCACAAACTAAGCTCCCTGCAGACTTGCAAAAATATAGAGAACTCAGAAATCTGACAAAAACGCATACACAGAGATAAAAAGGACTTCTGTAACAAACCTCCCACAGGCTAAAAATCTAATCATAAAAAGTTCTGGAACTCTCTTAACCAAATATTACATCCCTGTAATCTTGGATCCCCCAACCCATGCCCAGACAAGACATCTGAAGAAACTGCCTATCTTTAATACCTATTATTGATTCAATATCTAAGCTATTGAACCATAACCCAAACTCCTCTACTGCTAACATCTCCAACTTTTCTGAACCTACTCCTAATACTATCTCCTCAAATACCTTCTCCCTCAAACCTGTACCTACTAGCTACATTAAAACTCTACTCTTTAAATTAAAACCGTGCTCAGCATCACCTGACAATATTCCTTCCACTTTTCTTCTACTAGCAGCTGACTCTGTTGCTCTCCCTGTACATATCCTAATTAATCGCTCTATCTCTGAATCTAAAGTCCCTTCCCTCTGGAAACAATGCTACACTCTACCTATACACAAAGGAGGTAACTCCTCTGATATCTCCAACTTTAGACCTATCGCTGTTCTCTCCCCTCTCTCTAAAGTACTAGAAAAATGTATTCATAAACAAGTTATACAGTATCTAATACAGGAAAATCTTCTTACACCCACTCAACATGGCTTGAGACCTAAACATAGCACTACTACAGCTCTATTATCCTTCCTCAATACTGTCTATATAGCCATGGATGAACATAAACTTATTTCTTGCTTATTCCTGGACCTCTCAAAAGCTTTTTAACACAGTCTCACACTCTTCTGCTGCACAAACTGCATAACCGCAACGTTTATTCTGATACTGTTGCATGGTTCTCCAGCTTCCTCACTGATAGATCTCAATCAGTTAGATGGCACTCTGCACTCTCCCCTCATCTCCCTGTAAAAATGGGTCTACCTCAAGGGTCTATCCTAGGGCTTTTTCTTTTTAATATCTTTACTAATCGGCTCTATACCTCCTGTCCTCAGTCATCTTTAATGCAATACGCAGATGACTCTGCAGTCATCACGACAGCCAACTCTGCCTCTAAGCTCTTCTCAGCTACTCGGGCATCTTTTAACTTAGTTAAAACATGACTTTCCAACAACCAGCTCATCTTTAACTCTAAAAAAACAAAGCTGTTACTCTTCCTACCTAAAAAGTTAGACAATATTAAACCATCCTTCTCCATACAGTCCCTTAGTAACACTCCCATTCAGGTAGAATCCAGCACTAAGCTCTTAGGCGTAACCATCAACGATCAGCTTAAATTTGGCTTGCATGTTAATAACTGTATCAAAAAGACTCATTCAAAACTAAGGCTCCTTTACTGTAACAAGAAATTCCTTACCTCTGAAGTCAAGATTACTCTCTCTCTTACTTATCTTCTACCCAGTCTAATGTACAATTCTCAAATTCTCACAAATCTTAACTCAGAACTTCTGACCAAACTTGAGTCTACCTACAACAAGGTAGCTAGATTTGCTGTCCAACAAACATACAAATCCCATCATTGTCTCTCTCTAAAACACCTAAACTGGCTTGAATTACCCCACCAGCTTCTTCTCTCTCAGCTCCAGATCATCCATTCTATCCTATATCAGCCTTCCTACTGCCCAGAACTATCCCCTTTGATCTCCCATTATTCTCCCTCCAGACCTCTCCGAAGCTCTAACCAAGACCTACTACAAATCTACAAATCCAAGTCTAAATTTGGATGCAACATGTACAGCTATCACCCCACTATTGCCTGGAATAGGCTCCCACTAGAAATCAGGACACTTACACATCCTAAACAATTTAAGACAGCCACCAAATAGAAGAGCACTTTAAAAGTCACTGGTCCTGCTACTGCACTCTCCCCCCTTAATAGCTTTATAGGTTCATAGATTCATAAGTAGGTATTAGGCTATCTGCCCGAAGGCTTTTATAAGCCTAGCCGGAATGTATTGGCTTTTGCCACACCCTTAGATTAGTTCTTTGTGCCTCTGTCCAGCAGAGCCATTAAAGTGATCCCCGGGGTAAACTTTCTGTTTCTCAGCCACTCATCAAGGTTTCTTTTGAAGACTGTTTGTGAGGAGCTCTGCCTAATGTAGATTGGAATCTTGTTCCAGAGCATGGAAAGTCTCTGGGACAGGAATCTATCCCTCCAGCATGTGCTATTTATGTCAGGCAGAGATCACCTCTGAGTAGGCGGTATGCAACCAAGTACAGCTGGAGTTTCTTCAGTCGAGCTGCATAGGGCATCTGTTGAAGGCCAGTGATCCTCTTGGTGAGGTACTTCTATGTGGTCTTTCCAGCTGTTGCAGGTGTCTTGTAAGGTACATCCCAAATGGGGCATTGTACTCTATGATGGGTTGATAAGTGATGTGTAGAGGGGCTCAATGACCTCTTTTGATCTGGATGCAAACCCTTTCGTAATTAGGTGGGCCACATAGAAGGATTTTCTAACCACTTTGGCAAAGTGATTATCAAAGGAGAGATTACTGTCCACTTGAGGCCAATAGATCCCTTATTATGTCTTCTATATTTAGGGGGCTACCACCTATATGGTAGTTTGTGGGCACTTTTTTTTTTCCTAAGGGAATCACTATGCACTTTTTAGCATTTAACTTGAGGCCATGGTTTTGACACCAGGTATCTGTCTCAGTGAGACACTTTTGGAGGATGCCTGTGTTAGCCAGAGAGTCAGTTATAGCCCCTAGTTTGCACTTGTCTGTGAACTTGGTCAGCCATAGTCCTCCTGTGCTTGCCTGTACCTCTGGGAAGTAAATGCTGAACAGGAGGGGTCCTAGGACTGAGCCCTGGGGAAAGCCACTTGTAACCAGTTTAGAGTCAGTTCTAGCTCCTGCAACTCTTACCATGTGGGTTCTGTCCGTTTGCCAGCTGGCAACCCATCTCATGACATAGGGGTTTATGTTCAGGCTGGTGAGCTTGTCTATAATACCAGAATGGGGAATGGTGTTGAAGGCCTTTGCGAGGTTTAGGTAGGCAATGTAGACCACCTTTTCCTCGACTATAGCCTTGGTAACTGTCTCAAAGAAGTCCACCAGGTTTAGGAGACCTGATCTACCCTTAACAAAGCTGAACTGGGTAGGGCCCAGTGTTTGGAGGTTCCCAATGTCTCTGTTAATGAGAGCCATGATGATGCTCTCCATAGCCTTGCAGACTAAGCTAGTCAGGCTTATAGGGCAATAGTTCCTGGGATCTGTTGTGGCTCCACCTTTGTGGAGATGAATGTTCCTGTGCACCACTGTATGGGCAGGTAGCCTGTGGAGAGGCTGAGTTTGAACAGTGTGTTTAGGTGAGAGGTTAGTTCGTTTTTGAGCTCGTGTAGTACACAGCCTGGGATACCGTCGGGTCCCATTGATGCTGTGTTTTCGGCTTTGGAGAGGGCTGTTTTAACCTGTGTGCTGTGATTTCATGGGCACTACATTCTTCTGGTATGGTTATAGGCCCTTTTGGGGGTGAGAGGGGGTGAAGTTTGCACTTTAACTGTCTTCCAGGATGTTGGTGATATCGGTCGATTCAGTGTATTTTGTGCCATTCTGCACTAACTCCAAGCAGATATGAGAATTGCCACTTAGATTCTTTACATAGCTAAAGAATGCTTTGTGGTTATCTTTGGAGTCCTTAGCAATTTTTCTTTCAAAGCTAGCCTTGGATGATTTTGTGAGGGATCATAGTTTCTTGCTGATACTGATCAGGGATGCCTTCCCTTCTTGGGATTTTACTCTTTTCTGTACTAGTTTCCTCCTATTGTATAGCTTGTTTATGGCAGGGGTCCACCAGACTGGTTTCCTTTTCTTGGAGGAGTGAGGCTTGGTTTTACTTGGGATAGCACGATCCATGCATTCTTGTAGGTGCCCTTAGGATTTTGCAGCTTGGGCAGTGTTATCCTTTAGCATGGGGGCTTTGAAACTTTCCACTTCGGTCTTAAGTAATGTGACGTTTGCTTTTGAAAAGTTTTTCACAGTGGTTTCTTTGAATGGGGGTGGGGGCAGAATGTGGATATCCAGACTGATTAGTTTATGGTCAGATCTTACCAGCTAGGGGTTGACCTCCAGTGTGGAACACCGGTCGCCCATGTTGGTGATGACCAGGTCCAATATGTTGTCACCTCTGGTGGGGTTGTTGACCAGGTGATCCAGGGCATTTGAGTTTATAAATTCTAGGAAATGTTGGGCAAGGGAGTTAGTACTTGAGTAGTTCTCCCAGTTAATGTTTGGGTAATTGAAATCACCCAATATCAGGGTGTTTGGTAGGACCTTTATGTTTCCCAGTGTTTCCAGAAATGTGGAATGGGGGTCCTGGGACATGGTGGGTGATCTGTAGCAAGCTACAATTTGAATTGCAGTTTTGCCCATTGTTAGTTGCATGTGGATGATCTCTGAAGCATCATGCTGTGCCACTAACCTGGAGGTGTGGGTATCCTTGATAAATATGGATATACCCTCACCTTTTGTATTTCGGTCTGGGTTTTGTGGCTGAAATGTATGGTATGAGTTGTAGCTTGGTAGTGCTGGGATTCTCTCTGGAGCCTTAAACCAGGTTTCTATTACTGCACATTATATCAATTTTCTCCATACTGAGGAGTACCTCGAGTGTGTGCATTCTGAGGTTTAGACTTCTGGCATTGAGTAGCATTACCCTCAGTTTTTTGTTACTTGTGCTATTTACGGTGATGGGTTTGTCTTTTGAGCCTTGCCTAAAAAAGGCACTATGGGGGTGGCAAGAGCCTTGACCAGTATTTGAAAGCCTGAGGGTGACAGGTGCAAGTTGTCTCTAGCGAAGCAGCATGGCATGTCGAGCATGTCATCCCAGGCTGATAGACACTGGATCCCCTTTGAATGACACCAGAAGCTTAGCCAGTTGTTGAAATTGATAATTTTTTTCTTTATACCGTGATATCATTCTTGGTCAGGGGCAGGATGCTATCAGGGTCAGGGTCATACCGGCCTGGGCTACATGATCAGAGAGCTCTTCCATGTCTCTTTTTATGTAGTCCAGGGAGGTACAACTCAGGTTATTCACACCAACATGGACAATGACAGAGTCAAATTTGTACTTGTTTTGGAGTGACCTGAGTGCTTGTGCTATGTGGTGGATCCTGCCACCCGACAGGCAGCTAACAGTAACCTTCTCCTTATTCAGCCTAGTTAGTGGGACATCAGTGTGCCTGACTATAGAGTCACCTATTATTAGTGTGTTGGGTATGTTATTTTGCCTTAAGGGCTGTGATTGCGTGGCACACTGGTTTTGTGAAGTATGTGTTTCATGGTTTGTGTTGGGGGGTGGAGGTTACTTGGATGTGTGCTTTGGAAGTCTCTGTTGCTTTTGCAGATTTTTATTTAGAGCCTCTGAGTATGTTTTCATGTATTTATGTGTATTTTTTTGCCAATGCTGGTTTCATAGGTCTATGTGAGACTGGTGGTGTGATGCAAGTAATTCCCTTCCCCTCTTGACTGTCTGGTCCAGTCTTGGCCTCCAGTTTGGCTGTATAATTGCATCTCTCGCATGTATTAGTGTTTGGTGGTAGGAGGAGAGGGTTGTCTGTGTACATGAGGCAGTTGTAACATTGCCTCAAAATGCCCAGATTCACCAGTTGGACCAGAGAGTACACCTGGAACTGCCCTTTGGACATGCCTGGATAGGTACAATGAACTGTTTTACTGATTGGCTGGTAAGGTCGAATAGACAGCCTTGTCCTTCTCTACAGTATAGGTGGGGCTAGTGTTAAGGTTTATTAGTGCTTGCTATCAGTTTTGAGCAAGTGCCGGGCTGAGAAGTGAATGGTTTGAGTGCTTAAGTTGAAAGTTTCTCTAGTTCCAAGGGAAAAATTGAAGAGTAGACTTTGTGGAGCTGGGAATAGTTATAACCTAGCTAACCGGCACTGCCCGGCGCGCAAATGTTTTATAGCAGGGAAATGAAAGAGATAGAAATTAGCACAAAATGGCCAAAAAACTACTAGTTTCTGGGCTGAAACCACTCCTCCAGGTACAGATAGGCTGCTCAAAGCTCCCCTCTCTCACAGGTGAACAAAGAAACTTCATTCTATCCAAGTAAGGTATGGGCAAACACAGAAACTTGTCACACAGCCCTGAATTCAGCACTAACCTGAAAACTGGACTATACTAGCTTAGAAAGGTAGGAAAACAAGTATATTTTTTGTTTTTAATCACCTCCTACTTCCCATACCTTAATCTACTTTCTGCCCTTAACTCACTCTTCTGACTAGCTCTCTCTAGTCTTCCTTGAATACTCTTTCTACTGTCTTCTAAAATCCATTAAGCGATTCACCTCAGAGCAACATTCTATTGTAATTGTCTTGCCTTCATGCAAATACATTACGATAAAACTGGGTTTTTGTAACCACTTACCCCAAAAAGTATGGTCATCTTAATGACTTATTTCTTTTTATACATCTTGTAAATAGTTTTGTCATACTCCTGATTATTGACATTGTATAACATTGTATTGCAACTTAATGCCTTGTAATAATGCTGTAACAATGCTGTTTAATGCTAATTTATAATTAAAATTGTATAATATGTTGGAGCTTTTCTCTCCGGGCCTCTGCTGGAAAAGGGCTCTTCAGCTCAGTTGGACAATCTCAGTCAACAAATGTAAAATAAAATAAAATAAAAAAATAAAAGATTTTGTACTATGCCCTTTGGGTCCATACAAGAACACCTTGATTCAACAAGTTCCAGTAAGGCAATCACACCAACTTTGCCCAAAAGTAAGTAACCTATGAATACAGGAAAGAAAAGAAATGTAGGCTAAGCAATTACTTATTTTTCACAATGTTTATAGCTTTGACACCCCTAAGTTCAAAATAACAGTAACTCAACAAAATGTGATTTTCTAATCACATTTGAGAACAGCTGCAGAAAGTAGCTGCATTTCTAAAATAAGTATGATCTCATTAAATCTCATAGTTTCATAGGTTCATTGAAGGGAATTGACACAGTATACCATGAAGATCATAGAACAACCAAAACTCCTTCCCCACTCAATGCTGACCCAGACACCCCTTACCTAACAGCTAATGCTTTTAACTCTTTCTTTTCAGAAACTATTCAATCTCTTGCTAAACAACTGAACTCCAATAACTTCTATACCCCTAGTAACCTAGTAGACACTACCTACAACTTCTCTCTACAACCTATCTCAACCTCTTTTATCTACAGACCTATTCACAAACTAAAACCATGAACCCCCTCTGCTGATAAAGTCCCTTCTCTTTATATCCAAAAGGCGGCTAAAGTAATTGCTTACCCTATATCCTTACTAATAAATAGGACAATCCAAGAGGGAATCATCCCTGATATCTGGAAAGTCTCCCATATTATCCCACTACACAAAGGTGGTAACTCTCTTGAATACTCATACTTCAGACCAATTGCTCTCCTCTCACCCCTAGCAAAAATTATGGAGAAATGTATTCACCAGCAACTTGTACAGTATCTCTCTTTACATAACATTATAGCAAATTGCCAGCATGGCTTTAGACCACACCATAGTACCACCACTGCCCTCCTCTCCTTTGTGGATACTATCAACAGGAATTGCAACAATAACCTTCTCTCTTCTGCTCTATTTATTGATCTATCTACAGCTTAGCTTTCGACATGGTCAACCACCCTTCTTTAATCAATATCCTAAAATCCCTCTCATTTGATAGCCTAGCTATTAAATGGTTTAGTTCATATCTGAGCAACAGGCAACAAGCTGTTCTATGGGATAACCACATTTCTTCATTATTGCCAATTTCCATTGGAGTCCCTCAGGGCTCTATTCTTGGTCCACTTCTCTTCTCCCTCTTCATTAATGATCTCCACTCAGTAATCCCTCAAGCTACCTACATTCAATACGCAGACGACTCTACCAATATTCTTCTTCTATAGATCTAATCTCACTAACTCAAAATATCTTCAATACAGTAGAAACATGGTTTACTATAGCGAAGCCCGAGGGACCAAACAAAGCCAACCGTGGGTAAATTTAGCATTACCCACACCCAGAAGTGGGTTATTGCTATTATACCATGACATTATTTAAGAAAAGAAACTATTACTTTTCTTAAATAATGGCATAGTATAATGCCTGTTTACTGCCCTTCCGCAGATGTCTGGCATCTGTAGTTCTGATGTACTGCGCGCCTGCGCAGTACATCAGAGTTGTATAAAAGCAACGGAGAAAGCAAGATCTCCTTTGCTTTTTTATGTTTCGCTATGTTAAATGAGTTTAACATAGCGAGACAGTTTTAAAATAAGCAACGGACATCTCCGTTGCTTATTTTAAACTGTCTCGCTATGTTAAACTCATTTAACATAGCGAAACACTAAAAAAAGCAACGGAGATCTTGCTTTCTCCGTTGCTTTTTTTTAAAACACTGTCTCGCTATGTTAAATGGGTTTAACATAGCGAGACAGCTTTAAAATAAGCAACGGACATCTCCGTTTATTTTCTTTTTGATGCTATTTATCAACAGCCTTTATCCTATAATTATAATGTTCTGTAACTGACTATGTATTTTTCTTTGCCTACTGTAGTTTTTATGTAACCTGTCCTTTTTGGACATTTTTCTATTTTTGTCATTTTTTACAAATATGTCTACTTTGTTCTATTGTGCTTTTTTTTTTGTGTGTGGAGCTTTTCTCCCAGGCCTCTACTGAAAATGGACATATATCCAGCTAGACTAGCCCGGTCAACAAATGTAAAATAAAAAAAAATAAATAAAAATAGTCACTGCTAATCCTGTTATATGTTCCATGTTTTAACTAGAGTTAAATGGTACAACCCCGCTGTGAACTTATGGATCTAAATCTACTCCTCAAACATTGTTTTAAAGAGAGCGATGGAGAAACTCAGAAGTGTTTTGCTTAACATGGAATGGGAGCTTATTCTTAATGGCACTGGATATTTTGGAAGATGTATCTTCCCCCAAAATAGGTTATTTTAATATTCTCCTACAATATGCTGTATGGGTTTTAACACCTGGTTGCACTGTATGTAGGTTACCATGGCTGCATCATGCTGAGCACAAATAGAAGGAGGATTCCAACTGATCATACTACATTTTAGTGGTATGCAACATCAGTTTTTACCTGTCCTTGAGTTTGGGACCGCAATCAGGTTGAGTCTATTAGAATATGGAGTAGCAGGATGGAATGAATCCTAAACACTCATCCAGAACCAAATTAGATTATTGAGAGTGGCATAATTAACAGTGACATCACTCATCCCCTCATAAGCAATTTTATCGCCAGCCTCACCACTGGAATAATACATGAGTAGAGAGAATGGCCATAGCAGTATATATACTCAATAGTGATATTATAACTGCCCCAGCAAACTATAGTCTATTAGGTTACAAGCATTATCTGTAAGGTAATAGATAATATTATAACAAAACTCATAAATAATGCTATAGGACTTTTCAATTCTAATTCCAGTTTACCCACAAAACCATAATCCAGCTTTACTTAGGAATACAGGCTCTTAATAATACTGTGAACTATTAATAAAATGTTCAAAAAGTAGTATTTAAACAAGAATTTGAGAAAGTTAAGTAGATGCAGAATTTTATAGATGAACAACATAGCTTACACAGGAACATACATATGTAAATACCAAGCATGGAGTACAGGAGACCAATAAGAAGCTTAGCCCAAATTTCCAGTTGAACCAAATGGCTGTCTGATTACGTTATTTGTTCAAGGTCACACAGTAGGCTTATAATGTCTGATAAAGTCAAGTACTGTACCACAGGAAGTATCTCATTAGCAGCTCGTAGCATTAATCTTCCAGGCTTTACAATCATTGGTGGGAATCAAACCTCTATAAATCTATGCATGCAATCTGGAGTACAATTCTATAACATGTTTAGCTACTGTGATACAGCACAGTAAACTTACCAATGAAACTTTTCCATCCCTGTCTAAATTATGGCTTAACAGTAGTGTATTTATTGGCCTTACAAGAACATTTTAAAGCATTGAGTACCAAATCTTTTTCAACAAACTTAAATTAAAATGTTTCAGCCCACATACCGTGAAATAGTTTGCAACTACCACTCTCAACAGACTTTTAGTTTACAGCAGGAAATCATACTTCTGACAAGAGTATCTTCTCAACTTGTATACCACAGGACTCTGAACTTGACTCATTATTTTATCCATGTGTAAATGAAAATGTAACAACTATGACCCCAAGAATAATGATAATTTGTGCAAATTATGTAATTCTATATAGAGCAAGTCAGTTCATATTCAAAATAATTTCCAAAAGGATTTCAGAAGTAAATGTAATAAACTGGCACTAAAACATCTCTAAAACTGCCATTTTGTTTTTGGCACACCTCTAGAATGTCACTTGACCATATTGAAGAGTAGAGAAGTTCTCACTTAATTTCTCTGATACCATGATGGGAATGGGCCCCATTCCTAAGTCATGGTGTGATTAAAGTTCATGAAATTAGTCTTGGTTCAGTTTTGGAAGTTTCCCTGTGCTCTAGCCAATTTTCCTCTAGTCAGTATGAATAGCATGTTTGAGTATCCCATGAAAACAGACCATTGGCCAATGGGATTCATTCACTAAATAAACTGTAAGTAAAAAGTAAATAAATAAATAAATAAGGTATAAATAAATATAAAAGAATACAGACAACATTCAAATAGTCCAGTCCACAATGTTAGTACCTCAGTTTGCATCTGAAAATTAGCCTGTTCCTTAATTCCTATACAAAACAACCTAGTAAGTCATTACTTAGCTGAAAATGTCCTATACCATTTGTAACCAACTCAAACTTTTAGCTAAATAGGTCTTTTACATTAACATATTTATTCCATGACTAGGAAAAGCTTGCCCTCTTCATTGTTATACAACTCTTCTCAGAGAACCCACCTGACTCCAACTACATTTAACAATACTTACACATTTGCATACCTCTCTCCAAAAAATGAACACCAGTATACTTCCATTCAAAAGGAAAATTGGTTAACTGTTACAGATTTATGCCCTCTGTTTCTCTCTACCTTCTCCATTAAAACTATATATAAACATTACTGCTTATCTTTTAGGAAAAAAAATCAGAATAACAGGACTCTCTCGCTCCCTCTTCCTCTGTCTCTTTATGCAGACCCATTTCTCCATGCAGCTGTGAAAAAAGCATTACCTAACCTTTCCTTGTAAATTGAAACCATTTAGCCTCCTGAACACATAAAAGTTACAAGTTATTCCCAATCCAGGCCAACCCTCTTTGACTGTCTTAAACATACTTATGCAATTGATTCACTGGGAAAGGATACATTTCTCTCTCGCTTGTTATTTTCTAGACAAAATAATCAAATAGTTTCATCTTTATACACATTTGAGTAATATAACTTGTAAACTAAACTGTATCAAATTTATCTGATACAACTTAATCAAGCATTTTATTGTATCAAAGGAAACATTTTGGCACAGCTTTGAAAACAGTTAAAAGACATATTAATGGTTCCCTTACAAGATATTTCACTCCACCCCAGAAATTTGTAGAATTCTTCTGCAAGTTACTACACTTGGGCCTAACTCCATGTCACAAATGTAGTAATTTCAGGCAGTGAATATGCAGTTTGTTCAATTATACATTATAACACAATTCATCATTATTAAATTGCATTGCTACCTGGAACCAGAATGACTTCTGATGTGTTCTGTAATGGCAAACTCATCACCTTGTGTTACCCATGGAAGTGCAAAATATTAACTACCATCTTGTCACCAAAACCTCAATCAGCACTCTGGGTCACCCATGGAAAAGTAAAACAGGTTATTGAATCACCACCTTTCATCAAAACATAACAGAAATAAATAAACAAATTAAAAGTATGCACACAGATAGACAAATACCTAGATAGATGCATAGACATAAACAGATAAGCAGATGAATGAATAAATGCAATATTGAATTGGTTGTACATGCCATGCAATTGTTGTTTTGTATGAAAAATCAGTAACATGTTAGCTAATGTAGGAATATAGGTCCAAGAAGAAATTCTATGCACATACATCAGTGGTTTAGTATGAGCTTCAAGAGTTTGTTTGAGATTCCATTCTAGAAATGTGTGATATGTATATTGTGCAGATGCCCTAATTACAATTCAGTAGTGATTGAATAACTATAATAGAATAAATTACTTTAAGTGTAGAACAGTTTTGTGCTGTCAAATGTGAAAAACTGCATGCTGTTCTGTTAAATGTTTTTCTGCATCCTTTCTCCACCTGTACAATTTGATGAACTGCTCAGCGACTGATAACAAGCTAGCAAGCCCTGCACCAGCCAGTGACTTCTCTGCTAGTGAGTAAAAAATGGTTTTAGCCTTTATATATGTCAGCAAAACTTTCAATGCTTTCATTGAAAGACAAACCATTTTAATGTAAGCCTTATGTTTGCCTGTGTAATGTCTGGTGTCTCAGACACCATGCTTCATCATTTGGTGGTAATATGGCACCAACACTTAATGCACACATCAGTTATTCTCACATGGATAAACTCAAAAAGTTTCAGGCAACTGCACAGGTTTTTAGAGGATATTTTTATTCTTGTACTGTAGCTTTTGCAATGTAATGTCAGTTTCTAGGAAACATCCTGCTTGTACCCTTTCAGGCAGAGGAAATGAATGCCATCTGTAAGAGTGAGGACGTGTGCTGTATGCATGAGTCAGTCATACAAAAAACATTGCCCTCCTTAGGGGAAATGATTGTTGACAACTTTATGATGATAAAGTAGAGTGTACTTCTCACAAGGGATGATGAAAAAAGGAAAGTGTGACACTGCTAGAGAGACTACAGCAATAAACAATTATAATGTAATGGCTTTTTCCATCTTCCATCCCCAACAGTAGAGAGCCGAAGGGGTCATTAGCCTGACTTGCAGTCCTTTGGTTAGCACAGTAATGGTTTATTTAAGTGCAAACTGTTGAGCAGAAAGTGTAATGACTGTAAGTGCCTGGAGGAGGATAAGAACCCCAAACAGCAAATATACATTTAGTTTGCATAATGACACAAGACGTATTATTTATCTCTGTTAAAAGCCTTACATTTGACAGATTTTTAACAGTTAAACCAAAATATTTTACATATCATAGGCTTAGTGTCAAAGATGGACTACAATTAAAACAGAAGGGACAATTCTTTCAGTAATAATAGGTCTGTGTTTTTGTAATTTAGCTATCATGGATGCGTACACAAGCTACAGGAATGCAATGCAGAACTTACGTTAGCAGACTGCAATTACCATCACTAGAATGTAAGTGGACTGCAAAATGATTGCCATATGTGATGATGAGGTCATTAAACATGGTATCTTACTGTGCACTAAACATATTTAATATAGCTCCATCTGTAATACCTACTTTCTTATTTTAACATTTTTAAGCTTTTTTCAACTTTAAAGAGTGTTGCTGAGTCATAAGAAGCAGTTTAAAACATGTAGCCATGATTCTGAAGAGTTGATTGCTGTAAATCTTTTTCATAAAACCAAATTTTCCTTGCGTCCAATCATTGTAGATCCATTACAAACACTAGAGGTTGATGTGCATGATAATAAAACATTCCTGGATGCCATAATGCAGCTTTTGCACAAATCGATGGATGACAGACAGCTCATCAAAGAAACCACATTCAGGCACAATCAGCTTTTGGATAACATTCATGAGGCTTCGGCAAGCATCTCAGATATGCAAGCACATGCTTTGCAAATGGAAGCAAAGCTTGATGGGATGGAAAAATCAAACTAGGAAGAATAATCTATGTGTGCTTTGTCTACCAAAGAGGGTCATGGGATTGGATGCACTAAGTTTTATAAAGAAAGTTAAAATTTTATTGACCAGCCTCCTATTATTGACAGGGCACATAGAATACAGTCTAGGCAGGTAAATTCTGTGTACTCTAGCCATTTCATTTTTAATTGTCTAGACATTATTAACAGGGAAGCTATCTTAACCAAAGCAAGGAAACGTAATACTAATTTAAAACTGGCTGGTCATCAAATATGAACTGTCTGGGATTAAGTGCAACCCTTTGTTCTAAACATAAAGCTCTTGCTCCATATCTACAGTGGCATTTGGGGTCATACTGAGATTTCCTGCCATCCTTCAGGGAATTAAGGAAACTCAGATATCTCAATTTCTATCACTGGTGGGTGCCGGAAGTTGCTTGAAAGATTGGGATTCCTTTCAAAAAGAAAAATTTTGTGCTGACTCACTTAAGCAAGTCCTTAATGTGAATGACTCAAAAGGTGGAGGAGATCATCTGGAGATACTATTATATTAAATCCACAATTCCCAGACAAAGGTAAAGGTGTAAATGTGCAGTTATCTAAACTTGAAAACCATGCAGATGTAAAACAGAAATTATCTTTACTTCTCATGGAAAACTCTACTGATGCTGTACGTCAAGTCTCTGCTATGGAGTTTGGTGGCCCAGAACTGTATTTAAAAGACATCTGTGAGGTCAAAGAAAGTTGGTTGGAGATGATGCCCAAGAAACTGGACTTAGTTATGTTCATGAATCAACATATAAAGTTTTGAAAGCTTGTTCTAACTCATAGTTTCTCTTCTTTTTTTTTGTAATTCGTCATGTGGCTGTGTGCTAAGGGTCTAGTGGGTTGAAAGGCCATACCAGGGCATTGGTTTATATCTGCTATTTCAACTTATAACTGCTTGAAACTATAGCATAAATGACAGTAATGTTTGAATATGATATGATATGTTAAGATATAAGCATGATGTTTCTGTATATAGCATTACTGTTTTAATTGTCATTCAGAGAGCCCAGGATGAGAATCCTGAAACTAAACAAAGGAAGGCAGGGTTTTCATTGAATGTTGGATCATATATAACAGTTAAGGGATGGCAAATCTGGCAGGATCAGGGTAACATGGGCAAGGGTCATCATATATAATTTATATTATAGCTGTGTCATTTTAGATTTTAATCACATCATTGTTGACTATATGTAATGCCATATTAAAAATGGGAGTGATAAATTATGATTGTAATTTCCAAAGGATATGTTTAATTTCTAACTTTAGTTTAAGGGAGAAGGGACTTGATAACATAGACGCTGCCATAAATGAGGTTATTTATTTGTCCAAGGACAACTTCAGATGGGGGTTTAGATTGAAATAGTAAGGGGTCTTAGAAGGGTAAAGAAGAAGCTGGAGGGGACGGTTAAATAGGAAATTAGGAGGATTGGGAGGAAGTGAGGTAAGTGTAGGGAAGGGCTTGATAAGTTTTATGAGAGTGTAACTGGGTAAGGAAGCTCATTTTAGCATGAACTTGCTAAAGCAAGTGACATTTGAGATGACCTGTAGGTATTCCTGGAGAGCAGGTAGGCCTCGGGTTACTGCTTAGTGTTTTAGCTGTACAAGACAGGTAGTGTATATGGGTAAATTAATTTTTTGGGGGGGGTTGTAGGACAGTGGTAAGGGGTTTGGCTTTGCTACATTTCTGTTCTCCAATGGGTGCTTTGTTTTAGGTCTGTAATGTGTGCTAACCTGGGTGCAAGTTGGAGGGGTCTTGGATCAAGCTGTTCTTGTGTTCATTTTCATGGTTGTCTTTGATGGCGCATCTGTGGTGCAGCTGTACACTGCCTGCATACGTAGAGGATTTGAATAAAGAAGGTATGAGGGGGGTTGAACTCTGTGGAACAGGAAATTTAATGTCAAGGTTCACGAGATTGCCTTCTTCCTTTGCCTTTTCTTTTATCAGGTAGCTTTCTGGTTGGGTTATACATTGCTTGGGTACTGGCCTGTTTTCATTTTGCCCTGCATTGTTTTCCCTTTTATGTAATTGCACCAAGTTTTATTTATATATAGTAAAGTAAAATGTGCTTACTTAAACTGGAAGAACTGTGTAGTTTTGGATTACCCCTCTGTCCTTTTGGCACAGTGATTAGAATCTCTCAGCTGTTATACATTTCAGTTCCTCGTTAATGATATTTGCCTTGCTGTGGCTTCATTGGTGGAGTTTTCATGCTAGTTTTCATTGGTGGGGTAGTTGCATCAGATTTGCAGTTCAATTGAGTTGTGGGGCCGTGACTGCTTAATGATCACTATGCACTTAGGGTATAAGCTAATGTTTTCCATAACAAAAAAAAAAAAACGGAAACATACAGAAGTTGTATGACATGAAAAGGGGTTGGATCTGTGGGCACATTGTTATTATTGTGCCATAACACCAAATGAAAGGGGGTTATCTTTTGGTGTAGCATTGGGTCTTATTTTATGGAGGTTGGGTTGGAGGGTTCAAGGCCTGTACTGCTTGCCTTTTCGCGGGCTGTAAGGTCTTTGAGTTAAGGATGAATTTGCGCATGTGTGGTGAGGTTTGTAGTCTGCAGCTGAAGAGCTGCTTTTTAAAAAGGTAAAGATGTTGAGGTATGGGAGTTGTGTGTGAGTGGTGAGGCGGCATGTGCAATCGGTGCATCTCAACTCGGTCAGCCAAGGGGTTTGGAATTTAAATAGATAAAAATATAAAAAGCAAATGTAACACTGTACAGATTTTCACAGAATGCCCAAAATTTGACTCATGTTTTGGTCCATTTCATAAAATATGGTTTCTAGCAATTAGGGGCAAATCATTAAAGACTGAAGTGAGAGAATGACGACAGACATTTTAGTTTGACAGTTGAGTTTCGGGCTTCATACCCTTCAGGAAATTCAGGCAAATGCAAGACCTGTTGTTCTATTAGCTTTCTAAGTTTGTGCGAGCAGTATTTGGAAATTGTCCCTAAATTTTGAGCCTTTGTCAGATGCATTGAGATAATTACAGGAGAGTCTGGGAGAAGCTGTGAAGGAAGTTGTGTGTTTTTGGGGTGACATCACTGAATGTTGTGTTTTAGGGCATAACAGCACACATGTTTGCAGAATGTCTGGAATTTTGTGTCATAACAGCACACATGTTTGCAGAAAGTCCTGAATTTTGTGTCATAAGTTTGGTCCATTATAAAAAAAAAAGTTGGTTTTCTGGCAATTTGGTGGTGAAGCATTTATCACTGATGCTAGGACATAAAAGGGCATATTTGGTGCAGAGTTCATACCATTAAAACTATCATGTTAACACAGAACCAGTTATTCTATCAATTATTAAGTTCACTAACAGGTTGCCCGTGTTTACCTCATGTGTGGGTTTATTTTCATGTCATTGTGGTTGCTAGGCAAATTACTGGCAAGCCATTAAGGATTGAGGTTAGAGGATGGTGCCAATGTTTGAGTGTCAGGATCCCTACTCGTTGGAGCGTTCATGTTGGTGTAATCAAAAATAAAGAAGCCATCCCTGGCCTTTGTTGAATGAGGGGATGGTCACCTTTGTTGGAATTGTTGGCAGGGTGAGAGTCATCAGACAACCTACATAGAAGATCCTATAGTAATGAGAAGTGTACTAATTGGTCTCTGACAAAGTAGCTGATGTATGGAACAGACTACTGAGCTACATTAAACCAAGTACTAGTTTAGATAATTTTAAGAACAGCCTGGACACCTATTATGGGAACAAGTGTTTTGGTATATTGGCAAGCTAGAAGGGCACTAATGCCCGTGCATGAAATTTTGTATGTAGGTATGGCTCGTGTGCACTTTCTTGCTACTTGTAGTGTGCAGACATTGCTACTGCCTAGAGGTGATCGAATTGATGAAATTGATAGAATTTATCTTATGATTTAGGCTATTATGAAAATTTTGGAGTAGAAGTTTCTGGGTGTATAGCACATATTTTCAGTAGTAATAAACTTTGCTTTGCAGGATGGATAATAGCAGACAGATGAGATTCAGGCTACAGATCCTTTTGGGGCATGCAAACCAACGATTTTATCAGCATGTTGAATTTGTGGGGGGCTAAGAATGGTCGGTCTGGCATGTAGTGCTTTGTTCTGCCGTTCATTGTACAGATTCCATGTGGAAGTCGGGGGTATTGTTGGATGTCAACAGGTATGTGGGGTGATATGGACAGCAGGATGTTCCTTCACCATGCCATGTTAGGGCAGTATGGTGCTGCACTGGGGTGGAGGGAGAAAAGGGGTTGGGGGAGTGGAGTCACAGTAAAATCGTGGTTAATTTGGAGGGACAGAGCATAGGTGATGTGTGCTGCGTGTTTTGTGTTTTCATTTTAGGCCTTTGCCCTGCTTTTAGTTTTAGTTTGGCCAGAGTTTGGATAGAAGGGGACCGCATCACCAGACCAGGCAGCTAGCAGACTGGATGGTGAGAGATGATCGTATTGACATTGTGTGTGTTTTGCAGACACAAGGTAATGGGTTTTGATCCTCATCTTCAGTTTGGGGGGGTCGCAGAGCCTGTATGGCTGTAGAGGTTGAATTGGTGAGAATACAAAAGGAATGCAGTGCTTTTTTCATTTTCCATCACTGTCTAAGCAGGCAAGTGTCAACAGTGCATTTAAAGATGGTGGACTTCTTATGCAAAATGGGGGGGGGGCAGGCATTTTCTAGGGATGGGTCAGGTTTTAGTGTATATCTTTCATTGAATCTGTTAGTGCATTTGGATTCATTCACCCACAGATCATAGTCCAGGTTATTTGTGACATCTTGCAGTCATTTGTTTCCTGGGAAGTTTGCAGTATATGTGCCTTAGGCACAGAGTGCAGAGGATCACTCTTTTTGTGAGTGAAGTAGTAATTAAATGGATGCCATAGAAGGAGATCTGTTTTGTGTTTTTCTTCTGAGAACAAGGGGATAGTGAGGATGGTGACAGCTCCATTCCTGTACTATGTGAACCCTCATCTGAAACATTTTGCAAGCTTATTAATGTTATAAGGGTAATGTCTGTTAAAGCTTTCCCTTTTTAATGCAGATGCCACTGTAGGCTCCGTAGATTGGTGTTTGGACAGAAGTATGTGATGGTTTAAATTTTCTTTACCTTCATTGTTTCACCGTTCAGTGCCAGGATGAGAAATACTGCCATTTGTGGGAAAAGAGTAGACAAGGGAACACTTGTTATAGCTTAAAAAAAAAACTAGGAAGCTCATAGAATGGATAAAGTAGTATTTCATTTATAGAATAGGCTTTTAAGGGGAATACTAAGTTTGTTTTATTTGACCCTAATATCATATGAATTAGGCGTAGTGTGGGCAACTGACCCAGAAGGTGTGACAGGATTTTTCATGTGGAATGTTGAACATTAACTTTTATGGCCCCAACTGAACATTCTTTGACATGGAGGACACTGGAGAGGTATGAATAGGTTATGGAAGTGTTTACTCTTTGAGCTAAGAATTTTAATTTTCGTGGCTGGGTACAGGATGTATGTGAGTGTTTGTAGGATAATGCATAGCATGACAGGAACTGTCAAGGTTGTATTTTCTAAAAGATGTATATGTAGTAGTCATGTAAGTGGCTGCACAGGGATGTTTGGTACTGCCTGTTTATTGTAATACTCCTAGCTCTCATTCTACTATTTTCGAGGGTTTACATTTATTTGTTTTTTTCTTTTGCAGATGTGGTGCTGTGATGGGTGTTTTATCTGCTGCACTGGTACATAGTGGCCTTGAGGAAATGGGTTCTGAAAGTGATGGAGGTTTATGCAGTAAATGTCCAGGTCACTAGAGTGGTTCCTGTTGCGGAGTGGCGTGCAATGAGGGTGCAGGTAATCCTACTCTGTTTGTCCTCATTATGGCACATCTGTGTTGGTTCAGATTGAGGTAGTGTGGGCAACTGAAGAGGAGGCATGTTGGGGCAGGGTAAAGCTGGGTTAGGGATTGCTTATGGGGAGTCTTGGGTACCACAGGTGGGATGTAGCGATATATGGCTTCTAGAGGCAGGTAGGGTTTGATGGGGCATGGTAGGCTTGCGGTTGGAGTTTTGTGGGTATTGGAGGAACTGGGGCTTTGTGGTTACACAGAAGATAGAAGCCTTAAGCCAGGTGGTGTTTAGGCTTGCTGTTGGATTTTGGGGTATCCTTTTATAAGACAGGATTACGACAGGGCATTGCTAGATTGCTTACATTTGTGTTGAAGGAGTTTGGGGCACCCTTTATAGGAAAGAATATATTTTGGGCTGTTTTTGATAACTTCTGGTTTTCTGACAATTAGTGTCAAATCATTAAGGTTTGAAGTTAAAACATTCCCTTAAGTAAGTTCATGCTACTAAACACCTCTTCTAAAAGTTTTTCAACAGCAATACATAAAACTGTCCCTCTTTTGGGTTTTAAGAAGCTGAGAGGTATGTA
The DNA here is from genome assembly GCF_019279795.1 of Protopterus annectens. Taxonomy (NCBI): domain Eukaryota; kingdom Metazoa; phylum Chordata; order Ceratodontiformes; family Protopteridae; genus Protopterus; species Protopterus annectens. Next base: position 664,072,547 of record NC_056744.1, read on the forward strand.
AGAGAATTCTATATTTTCCTGAAAGTTAATCTGGTGGAGTGAGGTTACAGGAAGAACAGCACTAAGATGTGCCTAGTGAGGGGGAAGCAGTGTAAGACTGAGCAGTCCAGTTGTGGCCATAGCAGGATGGTTCATGATGAGTTGTTTTAAGAGGTTCCATTGGTAAGCTATGGGGACATACATAGGAACTAGGGAGCACATGACTTGGGGCATAGATACAGGTGGTACACCTGATTTGCAGGCATTATAGTTTGGGGTTGATGATTAGGTAGGATTACTTGGGGGTAATTTTATTGTTGGCCATGACATTAAATGGATCAATTGGAAGTGTAATCAGTTATGTATATATGATGTGTAGGGGTTTTGGTGTGTTGGTTTTCAGGAAAGAGATTTTACACTCATTTTTGGGTGTAGTGGTGGGCTATTGTATTTAGTGAGGCAGGAGAATTTATTGACCATTCTTATGTTTGTTGGTGAGGCTAAAAGGGGTTGCAGTTAGTTGGGCAGCACACAACTGGGCCTGCATTGTTTCAGGTGGCAAGGTGCCCCTTACAGTCTTGGTAGTACATTTGCAAGGTTAGGATGTGGGGATAATTCTGAAGTTACAGTTGGACGGTCATGGGAGGATTGGTGATTAAAGACGTTATTAACGTATCGGTATTGTTTGGTCGGGGGTAGTACTTAGTTTAAATTCAGCTTTTAAGACAACTGGTTGCTTTGTAGATTGGTATGTTAGAACCTGGGAGGTTGATGATGGGTATCCAGTCTGGATCAGAGGGCATGGTGTACACCAAATGACTTTGGGTAGACCTTTAGGTATAGTTAGGTTTGTTTTGGAGGGTTTGTTGAAAATTTTGGAATGAAGGAGGGGGAACAGCCTGGTCAGGCTGGAGGGTGGAGAAGAGGTCCAGGTTTGTCTCTCTCCTGTTCCCCTTCTGGTCTTGGAGATTCATTTCAATGAGTTGGGGAAATGCAAGTGAGTGGTTGGGCACTGCTTGACAAGTATAAGTAAGCAAGCAGAGGTGGGGATGCTGCTTATTTGGTTGGACGGTTATTTCAATGAGTTGGGAATTTCAAGTCCGTGGTTGGATGCTGCTTGATAAGTAAAGCAAGCAAGTGAAGGTAAGGATACTACTTACTTTGTCAGGGTCATGCTGCCCTAAGTTACCTGTTGTATGCATGTTGGGAAATTCAAGTGAGTAGCTAGGCACTGCTTGATAATAAAAAGTAAGTGTGTGGAGGTACAGATGCTGCTTACTTGGTCATGGTGAGCGGGGTCACCCTGTTATCTGTTATATGGATGTTTATGCTGTGATTAATTAATGAAAATATTAGTTGGTCAATAAAGCTATGTTTATGGAAATTTAATAAAGGTCATCAAATGTCATTTGGTGTGATGTGTGTTTATTAAAGGGGACCTGGACAATAAATCTGCAGGGAGACGTGGCAAAAAATATTATAAATTGATATGACAATAACAGGTGTTATTTGTAGTTATGGAGTAAATGCTCAAATGACTGGGGTAAGTGCTCAAATGAGGCAAGTGACAATTTAAAAACAGAGGTTGAGAAAGGCTGATGAGGCATCCTGTTTAAGCTATAGATGTTGTGGAAACTAGCTAATCAGTAGTTTCTGCATTTTCCTTAGCAAGTGCGCAGCCCAGCACAAAGCAGTGTTTCATGTTTTACTCAAGCAGTTTGAGGTCTAATGGAGATAAAGCTAGGGCAACAAGTAATTAAGGTGGCATGTGGATAAAAATGGAGGCCCTAGAGGTTAGGGAGGGTGAAATCAGACAGGAGCGTTCAGATAATGCCATACCTCATACAGAAGCAAGGATAATAATTACTTCATGAAATGTAAAAGCCATGTCTACATATGTTAAGGAAGCAGTTAAAAATTGGATTGAACAGAAAAAAACACACTATTGTATTTCTGCAAGAGACCAAACTAAAAAGAAACACAGAATCAGTATTAACCAAATTATAGCCAGGGCAAGTATTCTGTAGCAGTGTGACATCAGCTAAATGTGAAGTTGGGATTTTAATTAAAAAACAGTTCCGGTGTGGCATGTAGAATTCTTGCAAGAATAAAAGTGAGATAAGGATTCTATTGAATGTAAGTTGGAATTTTTAAAAGGTCTGATTAATACATTTTTATTGTCCTAATAATGATGAGTTTACAGTTTGGAAGGAATTAATGAGCACCATGACAAATAAATTGGATCCTGGAATAGTATTATATTAGGAAGCAAAGTAACAAACAGTACAATTAACAAAAAACTGAGGGTTATAATACTCAACGCCAGGAGTTTAAATCTTAAAATGTCCATGCTCAAAGCACTCCTCAGTATGAAGAACGTCGACAACTGTGCAGTAACTGAAACCTGGTTCAAGGCTCTAGAGAGCACCACAGCACTACCTGGCTACAAGTCATACCACACGTTTTGGCCACAGAACACTGACCAAAACACAAAAGGAGGGGGTGTATCCATATTCATCAAAGATACCTACACCTCCAGGTTAGTGGCTAGGCATGATCCCTCTGAGATCATCCATGTGCAACTAACATTGGGCAAATCTAAAATGCAAATTGTGGCCTGCTACAGATCACCTTCCATGACCCAGGACCACCACTCCACCTTTCTGGAGACACCGGAAAACATGAAGGTCCTACTGATCACCCTGATATTGGGCAATTTCAATTACCCTACCATTAACTGGCAAAACTACTCAAGTACAAACTCCCAGGCCCAGCGCTTTTTGGAATTCATCAACTCAAACATGCTGGATCAGCTGGTAAACTCCCCTGCCAGAGGTGAAAACATAGTGGACCTGGTCATCACCAACATGGGCGGCTGGTGTTCCACACCAGAGGTCAACCTGTCACCATTTAGATCAGACCATAAGCTAATCACTCTTGATGTCCACAGCCCACCACCACCCCAAACTAAGGAAACCACAGTAAAAAACTTTTCTAAAGCAAACTACACCTTACTTAAGACAGAGGTGGTAAGTTTCACAGCCCCCACGTTAAAGTATAATGCTGCCTAAGATGCAGAAACCTTTACAAATGCACTCTATGAGCACCTACATGGATGCATGGATCATGCCATCCCTAGCAAAACCAAGACTCACTCCTCTAAGAGAAGGAAACCAGTTTGGTAGACCCCTCCCATAAACAGGCTATATAATAGAAGGAGGAAACTAGTTCAGAAAAAAAGCAAATCCCAGGAAGGAAAGACATCCCTGATCAGTATCGGTAAGAAACTAAGGTCCTTCATAAAATCATCCAAGGCTAACTTTGAAAGAAAAATAGCCAAAGATTCAAAAGATAACCACAAAGCCTTCTTAAGCTATGTTAAGAATCTAAGTGGCAACTCACAGATATGCACTGAACTAGTTCAAAATAGCACAAAATATACTGAACCTACTGATATTGCCAACATCTTGGCAGTTAGATTCAGTGCAAACTTTACCCCCCTCTCACCACCAAAAGGGCCCACAACAATACCGGAAAAGTGTAGTGTCACAGAAATCACAGATGCACAGGTGAAAACAGCCCTTTCAAAAGCCAAAAACACAGCGTAAATCAGGCCAGATGGTGTCACAGGCTGCATCTTGCATGAACTACAGAATGAACTAACCCCTCACCTAAATACGCTGTTCAACCTCAGCCTCTCCACAGGCTACGTGCCCATAGAATGGTGCACAGCAATGGTTATTCCTCTCCACAAAGGAGGGGCCACAACTGACCCTGGTAACTATCACCCCATAAGCCTGACTAGCCTGGTCTACAAGGCTATGGTGCACATCATCATTGAACTCATTAACATAGGCATTGGGAACCTCCAAACACTTGACCCCACCCAGTTTGGCTTTGTAAGGGCAGATCATGCCTACTAACCCTGGTTGTCTTCTTCGAGACAGTCACTAAGGCCATAGATGAGGGAAAGGTGGTTCACACAGCCTACCTTGACCTTGCAAGGCTTTTGACATGATTCCTCACTCGGATATTGCAGAAAAACTTACCAGCCTGAACATAAACCCCTACATCATAAGCTGGGTTGCCAACTGGCTTACAGACAGAACTCACACGATAAGAATAGCAGGCTCCAGGTCCGACTCTAAACCAGTCACAAGTGGTGTCCTGGGACCCCTACTGTTTAGCATATACTTCTCAGAAGTACAGGCAAACACAGGAGGACTATGGCTAACCAAGTTCACCGATGACTGCAAACTGGGAGCCATAACTGACTCTCCGGCTGACACGGACATCCTCCAAAAGAGCCTTACTGAGACAGACACCTGGTGTCAAAGTCATGGCCTCAAGCTAAATGCCAAAAAAATGCATAGTTATCCCGTTTGGGAAAAACAAAACACCCACGAATTACCACATAGGTGGCAGCCCACTTAATACATAAGAGGTAATAACAGATCTGGGGACCCAGGTAGATAGTAATCTCTCCTTTGACAATCATATTGCCAAAGTAGTTAGGAAATCCTTCTACGTGGCCATCTAATTATTTAAGGTTTCTCGTCTAGAAATAAAGAGGTTATAGTGCCCCTCTACTCATCTCTCATCAGATCCATCATAGAGTACAATGCCCCATTTGGGATGTACCTCACAAGACACTTCCAACAGCTAGAAAGACCACAAAAGTACCTCAGCAAGAGGATTTCTGGCCTCAAACATATGTCCTATGCAGCCCGACTGAAACAACTCCGGCTGTACTCAGTGGCATATCGCTTACTCAGAGGTGATCTCTGCCTGACTTACAATGCCATTTCCAACTCGGAATTGATGGACATGCTCCACCTAAAAAAATCCAAGTCACTGTGAGCCACATGCTCTAGTGAGTTAAACCGTGCCTCAACAATAAATAGAACATGCTGGAGACTCCTCATGCTTTGGAACAAAATTCCAAACTACATTAGGCAGAGCCCCTCACTAATACTCTTCAAGAGAAACCTTGACGAGTGGATGGGTAACAGAAAATACACCCCTGGGATCATTTCATTGGCACTGCTTGACAGAACTCAATGGGGCAGCGAACGCTAACACACTCTGGCTAGGCTTATAAATGCCCTTGGACAGATAGCCTAGTACCTGCCTATGAACCTATGAACCTAAATACTACAACAGAGCAATGGTTATACTGTATTCCCCTAGGTAAGAACGGAACCCTGTAACCATCTTCTTTACTACAAAGAATTAGCATGGAATGAGGTCTAGATGATGGGTAGAGAGTCTATAACCCCAATGGCAAAGAATTTAGATAAATGGGTTACCAGATGGGAATTGTCAGAATACTGGACATGTTTTGATGTATTGCTAAGATTATAAAAATTTATATTACACAGACAGCATTATTGGACCATAATGCACTTATACTTGTATTGCCATAGATCCAAGGCAATGATGTGGTACACTCATGGTGGTTTTAGCCATTATTGTTTAAGGACATTGTGATGTCCCCACTCTGTGCCAGTAATCAAGGAATCTGACTCCTCACCACTGACACTGTAGAGGGATGTTCACTTGGAATATCAAAGGATGTACTCAGTATTTCCAGATGCAGACCTCTCTGCATTAAGCACAATTTCCCTTAAGAGTACACAGGGCAAGCACTAAGCTCAGGGGCTGGGTGTCTATCTTTCTTTCCCCAGGTCCCCAGTAAGCATCCCCACTGGTACTGTGGAGGAAACCAATGCTTCTTGTCTCTTCCCCAAGTACCTGACCCACACTCTTTTTGAGATTTAATTTTCACACACACACACACACACACACACACACACACACACACACACACACACACACACACACACACAAGGCTAGCACATATTACTCGCTCTACCAACTTTGCACAGACTAAGGTAGATTCACTGCCACCAGTCAGTTTCTATAAGGCTCTTAAAAGGGTATTCAATTATGCTGAGTGAAGTTAATATTAATACAAATGGTAATGTTGAACAAACAAGAATTATCACCTAATAAATATGTGCAAATACTCTCAAAACTTAAATATTTTTCTAAAATTACCAGCCACAATGAGAAGTTTAAATATATTTAATAATAAATAATAAAAGAACATGAAAATCCTAAATATCTATTTATAGTAAACACCAGAGTTTCAGTAACATGGAGTATTAAAAATAACACTGAAGGAACGTTTCACACAGTTGTAGAAAAACATTACTTCTAATCTCACTATATTATCCTGACTAATCTAAAAATAATTACTGTTCCCTAGTTAACTTACTTATTGAATAGAGCAAGGTAAGATGATTTGGGTGAGTGTTCCTTGCTGTCAGATCCAAGACAGAAACCAGTAAATCCAGTAAATATAATTTTTGCTTACATAATGACATCACACACATCTGATAATTTGACTCTGTTTCCCATGCTATTACCAACACTAGAAGCTGACAGGATTTTAGTACTTATGTGTTACCGTACACACAGATAGAGCTTTGCTCAGATCTCCTGGAAGTCATAAAACCATTCCACTCTTTCTACAGGAGCTACACCCTATTCACTAGCACAGACATTGTGTTTCTGGCTCCCTTCCATATTGTGGGATAACATCTTAATGGCTTAACCCATAAAGTAATTTAATTTCAAGAATATTTTGCAAAGTCACATGGCTTAAGATTAACCTCTTCACTTCCAGTATATGCTGTTACAATGCATACATTTAAACAGTTACAATAATGCATGTACATCTCAGTTACAATAATGCATGTACATCTCATTTCCTTCCAGAAGGGTACAATTTTGATACATTGTAACACAAGCAGACCTCACAAATATGTTCAGCACAAGCATCAGTACAAATCAGTTTGATATAGAAATGACATATGCTTATTTAAAAATTCCAGTTAGCTGTGCTGGCATAGGTTATACATCCACTTCCCTGCTTCTCCTGGAATGGCTGGCAGTACGTCCTATCATCATACCACTCCCCCCCTTTTGAAGATTCAAGCTAGTTTTTCAAGTGCCCCTTGAGAAATATCACTTGAGAGGAATGTGCCTATCTGGGAATAGATTACCCCATACCGTGTCTTGAGAGCCCATCTGCCTTGGCATTGCCATCCCACTACAGTACTGCACTGTCATATCATATGCCTGCAACCCTACACTCCACCTTAGAGTCTTAATATTTTGCTGCCTGGCTTAATGTACTCATGTTAAGGGATTGTGGTCTGTAACTAAGGTGAATTTCCCTCCGTGCAGATAGGGTTAAAATTTCTGCAGTGTCCATACTATGGCTAAACATTCTTTTTCTACTACTGCATATAATTCCTCCCTAGGCTGGAGTTTATGGATGCGATATACCACTGGAAACTCTTCTCCCTCTGAGGAAACCTGGCTGAGTACAACACTCACCACATTTTTGAAGCATCCACCTGCACAACAAATTATTTGCTGAAATCTGGGCTGGCTAATGCAGCAGGCCCTTCCAAAGCCCCTTTAAGCTTTTCAAATGCCTGCTCGCAGGCTGGGGTCCATGCTATCTTGTCTGACCTGTTTCTCCTTTTCAGGTCTGTGAGGGGAGTAGCTATTGTACTATAACTGGGAACAAAGTTTCTATAGTTCATTTTGACACTGCTTCTCATTTTCTTGAGCCTCCAAACACTGCTATCTTTCTGCTGATTGTAATTCCAAATGTTTGCCCTTCAGTTCAAGTCTGTCTAACTTCAGATAGATTTCACGGTCCTCTGAGGAAAAGTTGAACTGTTTTGATTCCGAGGGCTGAAAATTCCCATCATAAGACTAGTTATCCTCCTTGATGCTGGTTTAAGCTGTGACTAAGGCTGAAATAATTTCCTCTTTAGTCAGATTGCCATATAGCAGTCATTTGGCTTTACATACCTTGGACAACTGGTTAATTGTCAGCTTGCCATAATCCCCTGTTGATATTTTTACCTGATCTCTGACTAAACTAAACTAAAAAAAAATGAATAAAACTTCTGTGACATGAAACTTTGAATGTTCAGTGTGTGGCTGCTGAGAGAATGCACACCTTTAGTAACAACTGCTTCCAGGCTACAAAAGTTTAATATCCACACCACTTCCCACCAATATGTGATATCCCCACTCAGGACCAGTAATCAAGGAGCCTGAATCCTCACCACTGACACTGCAGAGGCAAGTTCACTTGGAATACAATGGATACACTCAGTATTTCCAGATGCAGACCTCTTTGCATTAAGCTTAATTTCACTTAAGAGCACACAAGGCATACACTCAGCCCAGGGTCTGGGTGTCTCTCTCTGTCTCTCCCCAGGTCCCCAATAAGCCACTACACTGGCACTGTGGAACCAGTGCTTCATATCTGTGCCACAAGTAGCTGACACACACACTCCATGAGATTTAATTTTCACACACACACACACACACACACACACACGCACACACACACACACACACACACACACACACACACACACGCACACACACACACACACACGCACACACACACACACGCACACACACACACACACACACACACACACACACACACACACACACACACACACACACACTTGGGAAAGACTGGCGCAGATTACCCGCTCTACCAACTATGCCCAGACTATAAGGTAGTTTCACTGCCACCAGTCAGTTACTATAAGGGTCTTAAAAGGGTAGTGAAGTTAATATTAATACAAATGGTAATGGTCAAATAGCAAGACTTTCAAGAGTGGCTAGTGATCACCAAATAAATATGTGCAAATACTCTTAAAACTTAAATATATTTCTAAAAGAGCTAGCTACAATGAGAAGTTTAAATATATTTAACAATAAATAATAAAAGAACATGAAAATACTAAATATCTATTTACAGTAAACTCCATAGTTTTAGTCACAGGGAATATTAAAAATATCACAGATGGAAAGTTTCACTCAGTTATAGAAAAACAGTACTTCTAATCTCACTATATTTTTCTGACTGATCAAAAATTACTGTTCCCTAGTTAACTTACTTACTGAATAGAGCAAGGTAAGATTATTTGGGTAAGTGGCCCTTTTCAGATCCAAGACAGAATCCAGAATGCTAAGAGCAATCGCCTACTAATATCTAAATATTATTTTTGGCTTACAGAATGACATCACACATATCTGTTCATCTGACTCAGTTTCCCATGCTATCACCAAAACTAGAAGCTGACAGAATTTTAGCACCTAATTGTTACCATACACTCAGACAGAATTTTGCTCAGATCTCATGGACATCATAAAACCATAAAACCATTCCACTCTTCCTACAGAAGCTACAACCTATTTTGTAGCACAGACATTGATACTCTGGCTCCCTTCAAAACTGTGGAATAACATCATTATGGCCTAACCCATAAAATAACTTAATTTCAAGAATATTTTGCAAAGGTAGGTGGATTAATATTAACCTCGTCACTTATAGTATATGCTGTTACAATGTATACATTTAAACGGTTAAAATAATACATGTACATCTCTTTTCCTTCCAGCAGGGCACATTGTTGATACATTTTAACACAAGCAAACCTTACAAATACATTTCAGCACAAGCAACTGTACAAATCAGTTTGATATGCAAATTACATATAATTATTTACAAAATTCCAGCCAGCTATGTTGGCATAGGTTATACATCCGCTGCCCTACATTTCCTGGCATGGCTGGCAGTACCTTATATCATCACAACCATAATCAAAATGGATACTACATGGGCTTGAATAGAGAACTTTCTGACCCTCAAATTATGCCCCTTGCAAGGGACAATAAATATCAAGCTTGTTTAAAATTAAATTTAGATTATGGTGCAAACAACTGGCTAAACTGAAAAGTCTAGGGATTAGTTTGGGAATAATTCTGGTTAATACCCTTAATGTTGTACTCCAATACTTTTTTGGTAATACAGGTATAGGTACGATAAGTGAAAAATGGATGTTAACATCCTAGTTTGCTAATGACCATTTAATTTGGCTAGCAAATTCTAAGGAATCTTCTATGAATATTTCTTGGTGAAAGATCCACTAGTACCAATGATAAAGGGGATGCTGAAAATACATAAACAATTGCATAATCCTCCTATGCAACCCATAGTTTCAGGGGCAGGTTGGATTACGGAACCCCTTTCCATTTATACAGAACAACGACTTTAAAGGAGCATTGACTAAAGCAACAACAGTCTTAAGAGATACAGATGACTTTTTGTTAACGTTATCAAGATACTCTCATGATAAAAATCTCCATAGAGGTATATTATTGGTAACTATGGATGTAAAAAGCTATTTACAGTCATACAGAATAAATATGGTGTTTAATCCATCAGAAGATTCTTGCACATGACTAATGAATATACTGCAGCTGATATCATGCACTATGCTCCTTATTAGATATCATACTAGAGAATAATGTTCTAACCTTTGGAAACCAATATTACATACAGAAATGGGGGGTGGCAATGGGCACATCATGTTCCAACTTGTATCGAAATATAATAATAGCACAGTGGGATTTGGATTTTATATTTCATGCCACTAATACCTGGAGAGATAGGCTCCTTTATTACAAATGATTTGTGGATAATATATTTATGTTATGGGATGGTAGTGAAAATTAACTGGGTCACTTTATGAATTTCTTAAAGACCATTACAGAATTTTTAGATTTTGAGGTCAAGAGTTCCAAAACCACCATTGACTTCCAAGAAGTTACAATAGTGAAACAGAAAGATGGTAATATGCAGACTCAGACTTGTAGAAAAGGATGCTAGTGGAACAACACACTGCATTGTATGAACATGCACCGACAACATATTTTTCCACAAGTGGTTAACAATAAATATTTATGATATTCTAGGCTGAATACTGAGGATAACATTTATGAAGAAAGTGCAATACATACAAAAGAAGAACTGCTGCAGAGAGGATATAAAGACCAAGAAATTAATGATACTATAGTGAATTTGTGACATCTATGAAATACAAAGGGTCAACCTTATTTTCGTAGGAACCATAACCCTGAAGATGACCTAACTGGGAGAAGGACAGAAAGACATTCCATGAGACGTACACTAAAGTACAGTAAAGATGCAAAACATTTATGTGACATAATTAGAAGTAACTGGCAGATATTAACAACTGACGAGTCAATAAGGCCTGTAGTAGGAGACAATCAGAGCTTCTGCTATAAGTACAAGAAGAATTTGAAACAGTTACTCTGTCAAGACAAAGAAAAAGTGGAGAGGGCATATAGACAGAAATGTGATACCTATAGATGTGGTCAATGTACGGCATGTCAACATTTGATGCAAATCAATGTTTTCAACATCCAATCACAGACAAGGTATATAGAACTCCTACATTTGTGAACTTTGCAACAAAGAATATTATCCATGTTGCAAAGTGCACAAAGTGCACTGCCTTTTATATAGGCAAAATGAACTGCCAACTTAGGATCAGGATACAATCTCATGTAAGGGACATCAAGAATAATAACAGCATTAATGCCTTTTACAAACACATTAGCATGAATTCTGATCATCTCTTTCATTTCATGGCCCTGAAGGTGCTGAAATTAAGCACAAGAAAAGGTTATTTGAAAGGACTGACTGAATATGAAGAAAGTAAATGGATTGCTGACCTAGAGGCATACAAGGAACCAGGGCTTAATGAAGTGTTACCAATGAAACCTATCTTGAAGAGGCATTGGATGAGGTGATGACGTTGATTGGGCACACCCCTTCCTTTTCATTTGAATGAATGGCTAGTTGAACTTGTGAATGTGAATAGAGACATCAGAGTCTGTATACATTGCAACAGTGAAGCAAGGATTTTATTGGGTAGTTTTAGTATTTAAATGAGCACTTGACAAGCAGGAAATCAGATCTGAAGAAGGCTAAAAGCCAAAAGCGCTTATCTCTTTTATTTTGTATGTTTTTAAGAGTTCACATGTTTTAATAAATATATTCCACAGTGGTATCACTTCTTGTTTGTGCTTTTGTGAATCTTTGGATAACATTTTTGAATATATAGTAGAATTCTCAAAGTGGTCAAGTCTGCAACTCAGTATTAACAAATTAGTTTTGTTTTTCCTCTCCATCAAACCCTATAAACACTCAGCACTTGACATAACTCTCTGTTATGGCTTGTAAACTGCAATGTGTTTAGGGGTTCATCTTACATTAAACCCAGCACTAATCCTAGATGCAAATGCATACTGATTGTTACAACAGTTAAATGCACTGATCTTATCCAGGCAGCATGAGAAGCTATTATTCATGTCTAGAATACAAGTATTAAAAATGTTCTTGCTGACAAAAGGTATCTTTTTTCTTAAGATATTTACTGCATATGAAAAATACTTTTGCTATGATAGCAATTAAAAATAAAGCTTTTCCAGTATACATGGTAAGGCTGCAGACCTCACTTTGCAATTAAGAAATTTATACAGAGCATTAAACAATGGTGCATTGGGTTTTCAGAATGTTTTGGCATATGGAATGGTGTCAATAGGTAGACAATACTTTAGGACTAGGAGATTTTGTACACTGGCATGGTTTGAGTCTAAATTTGAGTCAATAATTAAGCCATCTACTCATAATTATAGTCATGTAGCAAAGAAGGTGTGCTATGTTGGGGGGTTTGAAAGTTGGTTTAAAGATAAAATCATTTTAAGGGCTTCAATTTAGTGAGTTTGGCATCATTATGGCTTGAATAAAAAAATTGGGCTAATATAAAATCAAGATTGATAATGGCATAATAGTATGGACAGTATGGGTTAAGAAAAATTTAGTATACAGCAATGATATTTGGAATAGAAATCTTTCCTCCATTCATTAATTTCAGGTACTATAGCGGAACAATAATGAAAGACCTGATATGTCATGGTTTTAATATCTCCAGATCCCCTTGTGACTGAGAAGGATAAAATCCAGAGTATATATATTAAAGTGAAAGAGTGACTCAGGTCCAGAGGAAAAGAAATTGTTATTTGATAAGTTAACACATATCTATACAATGGTTATACAAATTGATCAGAAGCCATTAAAGTAAATTAATCAAAAATGGAACCAATTGCTACATTACCACCTCCCAGAAGCAGAGTGAAGCTTTATCCTCACCTGATATGCTAATAACAAATTCTAATGTCAATACAATTTCTATTTATTAAATTATTACATTGTTGGCATTGCACTCCCGACAGGTCTAAGGGTATAGATGGGGATGACAAGGTAGCCTGTTAGAGATCTGCAGCTAGTACAGCCAATTATGTACATATGGTTTGGAAGCTGTTAGAATTAGGCTACTATGGGATGGTGTTACTAGGAATTAAATGAAACAATAGATATATATTACCATGTACAGGCCTTATACGTTTATGGTTTTACAAGTTCCAGCAATTGGTTATCACAAGATTAATTATACAGGGTATTTTTGCATTTGTTTCATTATTTCTATACCACTGGCTAAAAATGTCTCACAGCCTTAGCATTTGGTCTGACAAGTGTATTAATGTGAACATTTGGAAGAAATGTTTATTTCTCTGTGCTAATGACATTTAATATAAATATTTTGGTAAAAAAGTTTTGATGTTTAGAATGTTCATAATGGTTAATTCATTTAAGGTATGTGTTATCGTGTTGTTCAGGTTTGAACAGACTGGAGAAGTGTGTATTTCAAAATTTATGCTTTAAACAATTGTATCATTTTACTGAAATGTGCAAATCATTAATTATACAACTTGTTTCATGTTATAGAATGATAACTGAAGATGTTATGCCTTAAATTTTAATAAAGATTTTCTGATTGTAAAAGAAATGAATAAGCCAAACCTACAAATACTAGCAAATAAAAGTAGAAAATATAGCTTATGGTAAAAAAAAAAAAAAAAAAAAAAAACATCTGATGTGCAAATCTCATATTCTCTAATACACACACAGTCTATATTTGTGCTTACTTAAAGCAAAATGAAAATCAGTGCCTTTGCTTGAAGATGTATTTCTGGAATGTGCCACCACTGGAAGCCATCTGGAGTTCATTTCTTTGTACCATAGATACGATTATACACACTTCAGTGATGTAATTACATGTGAATATGAGCTAGATATCATAACAGACAGACAACATGATTCTGATTCTATAATGACCAGGCATCTGGTCATTGGTGGGACATCACAGGAGAATGACACAGAGTTCTTAGGTCAGCAGTTCAGTGTGTAACTTTAGAATTTAAGTGCATGGCTGAGAGTCAGAGCAGTTTCAAAGAGCAGCAGAAATTTGCCTAGACTCCTAGTAATGAGCACATAAATTAGAAGAAACACTCAGTCCTGCCTAATGGATGAGGACACATTGCTGTACATCAAGAAAATCGTAAGATTTCATTACATGGCTTAGCAGTTTATGTGAAGCATGTCATTTTGAGTTAATATGAAACACCTGTGATGAAAATAATAATATACGTGTGAAGTATGGTAGTTAAAAGGTATAATGAAATAGGAAGTCAGAGAGACAGTGCAAGATATAATACTTTCAAATGCTCATGAAGAAAATGATACGTTACAAGATGTAGAAATAGTCATTTATATGTAGAAACATTCACTAAATTCCCTCTCTACCAATAACAAATAGCCAGTATGTCATTGTTCTTAGATCAGCTGTTTTTTAATGCATACCCTTACATTTTTTTTAATTTCATGATATATTGAATGCCTTTCCTATCATCATAGTCCAACACAGTACCATTGTCTCTTGCTACCCTCTTGACACATGACTAATACCTCATTTGAAGAGTCTTATTTCACCATTTCTTTCACCTTCTCAGTCTTTTATTTAGGTGCTAATAACACTACAAGAAAAAAGTAAGTGATAACTTGATTCTTGAGTAATACAAGTCAGTGTTCATAGTATGGCAATTCAGATTTGAACTTCAGAACAGCATGAATAAATGTATACAAAGCTACTCTGTGAGTACATAGCCCACACATAATCTAAATAATTAAAATGTTATTCATCAAACGTAAACTACAGGTTACATACAATGTCACTACTTCCCCAGAAGATGTATATTTAATTAAAGCTTGTCATCATCTGCAGGTTGAAGTAAAAGGAAGTCACATAATCTTCACTTATCTTGTTATGAAATAAACAAATGAGCTAAGGGCTGTATACATACAGATATTTCAACAACTATCAATAATGTCCTTCTAGTCTGCCAGCATATCAAAACAGTTATTCTCGTAATAAGTTTTCAGGTTTTTCTTAATAACTTTTAAATGAATGCTTACTTTAATATAATCAATTTTGTGTAAATGCTACTCTGTTAGGGAACCAGTTAGCACATCGCTTATTCCTATATAGTTTTCTACATAGGTTGTCTGGTGATTCCCTATTACTTTTTGATAACCCCAAACATTCCCAGAAGCAGTTATCTCTAAATGCCTGGTATACTTGAATAAAGTCTCCTCTTAAAAATCCATATGGGCACTTTACAAGTTCAGATATTTTAGTCGTTCATAATAACTTAAATTTTCACATCCATGGATGTCCTTAGTATGTTTTGTCTGTCCTCCTTATAATTATTTCTAAATTACTATTCTATATTCTGGTTTGGGTCTAATGTGACTTACAAACAGTGGTTTTGTCATTTCTGATTTTCTAGACTTTATAAATCTTTTTCTACAACCTATAGTTATGAAATAATTGGTTGGTATGATAACAAGGCTGGAACTACCCATATACCCAGTCCCTTAAATTAATCAACATTTTCAATCATTGTGTGCTATATTAAGCATTCAACCTTAAATCTATGTCTCTCAAATTTCATATGGTTAGTTTTTTTATGTATTTATCAGCATATTATTCTCCTGTGACCAAATGATTAATTTAGTATAATTCTTCTGCAGACATGCTCTGTCTGTAACAAATGTTATTAGTTTACCAATTTTCAAGATATCTCTACTTAGACTATATACCACATCAGATGCAAATGATAGATCTGAGAGATACAACCTAAGACTGATGAGGATAACAATAAGGGGCCATTGCTGGCTTTCCTATTTGGGTGGTGGTGGGGGGTAAATTGGCTCTCACTCACCTCATGCAACATCTAGAGGAAGTGCTACATGTTTATGTAGATGAGTTCCAACTCTGCTGAACTCATTCCAATATGCTGTGCTTGCTCTTGATAAGGGAAATTTAGCATATGAAGTCACTTTTCCCTCATGAGGTAGGGATTATGGCTTGGAGGAACCAGTGAGGGTGACAAATTGCTCCCAATGGAAGATGGTAGGTCATCCTTTAGGAATAGTAAGCTGGCCTACTCCCTACTACCTAATTCTCAGCAGAGAATGGAGGGCTTATAGGGCTTCCCAGGCCAAAATAAATGGACCATAAGGCTCCTATTGGGCAAAAACAGAGGACCCATTTGCCTGAATGAATGGGCCAATTGTGTGAAGGTAAGGTCTGGGAGGAATAAAGAAGATTTAAGTCAATTTCATATAATAAAATACATGAAACAATAGCAACTGTTCAAAATAAAGTTGCTGCAAAACTAAGGTTGGATTTGTATTGTGCTGCAAACATTTTTCTATTTTTTGTTATGAAGTTATCTTTAGTCCTTGTGAAAGAATTTCCTATGCATATTACTGAAAATGATAGTGAATGGGGTAATAGAGTTTGTGGTACAGCTCTGATATCTATACATGTTTGACTAGTAAGAGAATATGATATATTCTTTACATATTTCATTGCTTTTACCGTATGTCAGAAAATGTGCAATGAAATGTGTGCACTTGAATTCTATGGCTTTTCTTCCATGGTTGTGGAACTGCTTATGGAAATTAGAGGATGTGCCTTTATCCGAAAAAGGGGAAGGGAGAAGCTCCTTCAATAATTTATCTGTACTGTTCAGTTTTGGTAGAAATGTGGTTTATATCAATTTATTTTCGTGTAGAAGTAGATGGAATTCAGTGTTATTATGGCAAATGGTTTGCTGAAATCGATGTAGGCCACATTTAAAACACTTTTATGACAGTAGTAGTAAATTAGTCACAGATGAATGACATCCTCATTAATGTGGGTAGATGTAACCTCCCCTGAGGTATTTATTAACCTTTCCGAACCTTTGGCCTGATTGACTACTCAGTACTATTATCTCACTTACAAGATATTGGTGCAAGCTCTGACTCTACCCAATGTTTCATTTATTTCCTAAACAACCAACTTTTCACAGTTAAAATTGGTGTTGTCTTATCAAATGCAGCTTTCACTCTTTCAGGGGGTTCCTCAGTGATTAGTTCTTGCACCAATACCATTTTTATAAATAAACTGACCCTTGACCTAGCTCATCTTGATATATTCATTTTGTTGAATGTTGTCAGTGAGTAACTGGGTCTATGCTAAAAGCGTGAAAAGCCAGCTTATCAAAGCTATGAAGATAGAATCAAAAAATGTCAAACCAACTTATCTTCTACAAGCTAGTATTTTTTGGGGTTGGGGGTTCCCCATTTCACCCAATCTGGAGCATTCTTGGAGTTGGTATATATACTAGGCAAGGGGTATGTAGGTGAAGCTGGACTTAGCATCCAACAAAAACACTGTTTTTTGTGATGCTAGCTTCTAGATCAGAAGCCAGTTTGACATTTCAAGATTCAATCTTTTTGGTATCGATAATCTGGCTGTTCAATCTTCTGATATAAATTTGTATAATTATTTTGTTGTAAATAAACTGGAGAACATGAAATCTATAAACTTAAATTTAATATTTTAGCTGTGAATAAATGTTTATTTTAGCTTGTTTTTTCCAGGCACACATGTGAAATGCACTGTGTTTGGTCTACAATACATTGTCTAGCACTTAGAGTAGAGAGTGAGTCTATGAACTTTTAATGAACTTCCTCTTCTAGTACATGGTTTGATTCCCTCAGCCTTTGTTTGTCTTCTGTGTGACTCTGACCAAGTTACTTCATCAGACAAGACTATTGCAAAAAGATATGTGTGTCCAGTGGGTTGTCTCAGGCTGATAGCAGAAGTGTTGCACATTTGTCTTTTGAATACCTGTACCCTTCCCATAGCAGCTAATCAGTGATTCACTATATGTTATATGCTATATCATTATGAATCACAGCACTTCTCTTGTAGTTTAATAGATTGCTTGATGCATTTTACTAAATGAGAGTTTCAAGGAAAAAGAATTGTATTCTCTTACATGCTATGCCTGTTTTCAATGTGAAACTAGTTTGTTGTTAGACAATGGCTGCCAGTGTTTTTGCTGGAAAATTGGAAATAATAGTTTTAAATTAAATATGTCTATGTGATAACTGAAAAAATGAAGACAAAAAATAGTACGCACACTGACAGGTTTGAACAGTGTTCTATGACAACTGGGGAGAGGCAGCCAAGTAATCAAATGTTGGTATGGCTGGCAGAGACCTTGTTAATTACCTTGCATAGAGCCCCACTTGACCACAATCCAGCTCTGTTGACTCTGGAGGTATATGCTGTAGCAACATGGAACTATCAATCATTCAGGTAGGTCAGACATGTACTGAGAGATGTCCGAGGAGATAGCTATTCTTAATGACAGGCTGGTAAGGGCAGCTAACCTAGTACTTACCTATAAACCTATGAACATGGGGAGGTCAAAAATGAGATGTCATGCAGCATTTATATTACCTTTAATCATCTTACTTGAATTAATTAATTCTTTAATACAATAATTAGAAGACTTGGATTGTGTAGTACAGTCTGTTCATGTTACATTTTAGGAATACATTTTTGTATTTCCTACTTTACACCCTTCAGTAACAGCCAAGGGCTTGATACATGTCATGTCATAGAGCCTCCATTATTTGATGTAATCATCAGAACTATCTGATCTTCAGCATGGTCTTCTCGGCAAGATCAGGGTGTAAATGATTTCTGCCTTTAGTTAAAGTTAAAAGCTGTTACTCTGTCTGACAATTAGCAAAGAGGACTAAAGCTCTGACTTGTTAATGAGCTCTTCTACCAAAGGTACAGGATTTGAATCTTTCCCACCTTAATGTACCTACTGTGTAACCTTGAACGAGTTACTTAACCAGACAGCACTAATGGACACTTGGGAATTTGGACTATGATCCTTAATGGTCTACTGGGTTGCATATGTAGAAATTAATTATGAACCTGTTGCTGCTTTTTGTCAACCATTTCTTATTGCATGGCTGATCTAGTTCAGGAAATGTTATGGGAATATCATCGGCAATCCAATTTTTTAATGCAACAAATGCCGTTTATTCTTCATGGACACCAGGTACTGCATTTGTAGATGTGTACAGATATGTGTGGATTATAATGACAGTGGTCTGAGTGGCCTTTTATAATTAAAATGTTCTGAAATGGGTACTTTTGTCAGTATTAATTTATACATTTTTAACGTAAAAAAGCAGACTAGATACCAAGAATCTAAAAAAGCGAAGAAAAACAGGTCCAAATTAAATTGACCGAGGTCTTTATTCCTCCACACACTGGACACACGCTGGAACACCACAATAAATCAACAATAAATCCAAATCCAAATCCAAATGAACGCTATTCCGCTACTGCGTTTTCATATTCTCCACTCCACTTCATCAGATAAAATAATACATTCTCCAGACCATTTTTATATATCTTTCTTGATAGAATAATTAACTTAATTAGATGATTACTTCACATTTAATTGAATTTTAAAAGGGCATTGCTTGTATATTAAAATATCCATAGAATGTAAATTAAGGTATTCAAAAAATAAAGATACATCTCTATTGCTCCTTATTATTAAAAACTTATGTACATAGGTAATATGGATTTTAAAAAAACATTCTTTGTACTTAAAGCAACAAAAAATGTAAAGATAGAATGATGTTTCATTTTGAAATTTTCAATTAAATGTGAAGTAATCATCTAATTAAGTTAATTATTCTATTAAGAAAGGTATATAAAATAGTCTGGAGAATGTATTATTTTATCTGATGAAGTGGAGTGGAGAATACGAAAACGCAGTAGCGGAATAGCGTTCATTTGGATTTGGATTTGGATTTATTGTTGATTTATTGTGGTGTTCCAGCGTGTGTCCAGTGTGTGGAGGAATAAAGACCTTGGTCAATTTAATTTGGACCTGTTTTTTTTCGCTTTTTTGTATTCTTGGTATCTAGTCTGCTTTTTTACGTTATCGGTGGTTACAGTGATTATGGAGAAACAGGAAGTTCCTGCTAGTCAGCAGGAAGACCTTGGTTTGACTCGCAAATTGGTTGGTCAGTTAACCGAACTGATCGACCTCCTCACCCCTGTTTCTTCCTCCCTACTAACTGTCCATGGTAAAAACGTTACCAACAAACCCGTAGGGACCGAAAGGTCAGAAACAATGTCTGCTAATATGCAGGAAGGAGCAGAATCGGAGCTTATTGGTAGGAAAGGAGACGCCGGCTTCGAAAAGGATGTTCCTAGAGAAATGTTCAACCCAGCGACAACACCGAGACTTCTAAGGGGGGAAGCTAATGGAGGACATTCTTTTAATAAGTGGAACATGCACAACAACAATTCCGACTTAGATAAAGGTACTGTTACTTCTGGGCGTGATTTAAATGACTGGCTACACCAAAAATTTGTTTTTAAGGACATATCTAGTGGTGCTCCAGTCAAACACAATAATCACACTTATAAAGACAATTTAAATAAACTGTACAAACTTATGCATAGATATAGAACGCTAAATGTGGAGAATATGTACTTAAATGAATGTATTGCAAAAAACATAGTTCCTAAAGGGTTAAGGGTATTTAAATACCCTAATAATGTAATACCTGGATCAGATTTTCATTTGGAACTTTTGGAAATATTTAACAAATGTGGTATAGATATGTTGCAGCTTATGGTAAGGGAAAACAGTAGAATACAGCATGATATTATGAAGGACATAGAAATTCTGGATAAAGTGATTACCACTGATCTGATGTTTTCCATTGTGGAAGAAAAGGCCAAATATTTTAATATGAGGAAAGAAATAGATAATAGTATGGAAGTTTTAATAGATAGGAAAACTAAAAAAATGGAAAGGGATATATAGGAATATAAGAATAAAACAAGCTATCCCAACCCCCCACATAAGAAATATAAAGAGGATGGTCAACACTACTATAACAATATGTATAACCAAGTTAATGCTGATTCTAGTGACACTGGTGAACAACAGGAATTAGGTAATGTATATGATGAGGAATTTCCCCCACTGAGAAGATCTGAGAGAATTATGAACAAACAAGGTGGAAGGGAAGGGAATTTTCATTGGAGGGGGGGAGAAGGGGAAGGGGGAAATATTAAATCTACCCTCTGATCTAATTAACACCACCCCCCAACTTAGAATATATCACTAGAGTAGGAAATAAATGGACGTACAATAATTTTCATATTTACAATTTTAGTTCCTTAGAGTAGTTGGAAAAGGGACATTTTAAATTGTTATCTAAAGGACTCAAATTTATACCTTCCACTAAAGGTGATTTAGCTAAAAGCTTGATTGAAATAAAATTATTTCTCAGGAAAATCAATCTGAAAATGTTATTACCTAATAATTCCACCATTAGTGACAGCGTCAAGTTGAAACGAAAGTCTACTTATAATCCACCTTTAAACCCCTACCTTAAAAATCTGGAGAAAATTCTGGAAAAGGAAATTAGAAAAGAAGTATTAACAGGAGATAGATTTTATAACAACCTGAGTAAAGAAGAAAAACAAATCTTAACAGAGTTAAGAATGGATGTTAATTTAAGAATAATGAAACCGGACAAAGGCGGAGGTATTGTAGTTATGGACAAAATTGAATATGAGAGTAGAATGAGTGATATTTTATGGGATGGAAGTAAATACCAAGTAGTATCTAGAAATGAGATTAATATAGCTTATAACAAAATTGACATTTCTCTAAATGAGATGTTAACCGATGAGCTAATAAATCATGATACTTATAATTTTTTGAAAACAGAAAAACCAAAAATTCCTACAATATTTGGTATACCCAAAATACATAAGAATTTGGAAAATCCTCCCTTTAGACCCATAGTTAGTGCGGAAGGGTCCAAAACACATTCCCTCGCCAAATTTGTAGATAACAAGATCAAGAAAATATGGATGGACAAGGAACATATACTCAAAGATTCCTGGGATTTATTAAATGTTATTTCTGGTCTCAACAACATTGACAGCTTAACCTTTGTCACTATTGATGTCATTGATTTGTTTTCTTCTATCCCTTACAATGAAGGAAGTAATATGTTTGAAGAAATCATTTATGAGAATAGGAACCTAACTCTTAATGAGAAACTCCTTAGTGTATGGTTAATGGATTTAGTGTTACAGAATAATTTTTTATATTTTAAAGGAGAATTTTTTTAAACAAACACAAGGTGTAGCTATGGGGGCAGCCTGTGCCCCCTCCTATGCAAATTTAGTATTAGCCCATTGGGAAGAAAAAAACATTTTGAATAGTGAATTCAGTTCTTCATGGGCCATTTACCGCAGGTTTCTGGATGACATAGTGATTTTTTTGGACAGGGGACGAGAATACCCTAAATAATTTCCTTGAATACCTTCAACATTCAAGTAATTTTTTGAAATTTACTTATCACATTTCCTATGATGTTTTACAATATTTGGATGTGGAAATTTTTAAAAAAGGAGATAAACTAGAATCTAAAATTTATAGAAAACCAACCTATTGTAATTCTTACTTACATTTTGATAGTTCACATCCCCTTCATGTAAAAAGGAATATTGTAAAAGGACAGTTCGTAAGGGGATGTAGAATGACTAGTGATGATGAAGCATTTTTGATTGAATGTAACCTGCTGGAAAGTATGTTCAGGGATAGAGGATACCCAGATGATTTTATACATAATATCAGGCAAGAAGTAGTTAAAGATAGAAATAATAGATTTTTACCTATAGTGAAAGGGGGTAATATGAAGAATAATGTAGAAAATATGACTAATAGAAGTAATGACAATGGGAAGTTTGAGCTTGCTCTCACGCTTGAATTTAACAGTATCAATAACAGAGTAAGAACCATATTTAATAAGGAATGGAATAAATTCATTGACTTGATGGATTTGAACAAAGAGAATATATATACAACTAAGACAGTATACAAAAACTCAAAAAGCATTAGAAACCTACTAGAAAACAAAAGAATAGCAAATTCTGAAGACAAAAGGAAAAAGGGGACATATAAATGTGGTAGATGTTCCCAATGTATGGCTATTTCCAATAATAATGTTATTAACATTAAAAGTAGAAATAGGTTAATAGTGAACGATAAGTATCACTATAATTGTGATTCAATGGGAATAGTGTATTTTGTTTCCTGTAAGGTTTGTCAGTCCTTTTACATAGGAAAAACTGAAAGGAAATTGAGAAGGAGAATTTTTGAACATTTAAATGATATCAAAAATTGCAAAGAAAGTAATGCACTTTATATGCACAGTTTGCTATGTAAAGAGGCTAGTTACATATTTTCAGTGATTGAACATACTGAAAGGAATATTAGGGGAGGACCTTGGGAAGAAAAATTGGAATATAGGGAACTCTGGTGGCAAATGACTTTAGAATCATACAATACACCAGGATTGAATGAACACACCAGCATCCTACCCCTATTAAAGCTTAGAGCAGCTAAATTGTAATTGAATTTATATTTATACATATTTAACATATATTTATTTATTTATTTATGTAATATATCAAAAATGTTTTTTTATAAAATAAATGAAATTTTAACATGTAAATTTATTTTTTTATAAAATGTATTTTATTTTTTTAATTTATTCATATTAATACATATCTACTATTACATGGAAAGCATTTTATAAGTGAAGAGCTGCAATATTTTGAAACAACCACTTGATGGCAATGTAGACCACAATTTATAACAGACGATATTAACATTTCAAAATGAAACATCATTCTATCTTTACATTTTTTGTTGCTTTAAGTACAAAGAATGTTTTTTTAAAATCCATATTACCTATGTACATAAGTTTTTAATAATAAGGAGCAATAGAGATGTATGTTTATTTTTTGAATACCTTAATTTACATTCTATGGATATTTTAATATACAAGCAATGCCCTTTTAAAATTCAATTAAATGTGAAGTAATCATCTAATTAAGTTAATTATTCTATCAAGAAAGGTATATAAAAATGGTCTGGAGAATGTATTATTTTATCTGATGAAGTGGAGTGGAGAATACGAAAATGCAGTAGCGGAATAGCGTTCATTTGGATTTGGATTTGGATTTATTGTTGATTAATTTATACATTTTGTTTCACTGTATACTAAAAATGATATTCAAAACAACAAATTTATAACACACCCTAATAGTTGTTACTGTATTAAACAAGAAATATAAATTAAAACAATTGGTAAAGTTAATCCAAAGGTTCATAAGTACTTGCTAGGCTATTGATATGTGTAGAATCTATGACTCCCAGCCTTACATTCCTCTGGTAGTCTTTAGCCCTTATAATTTGCAATGAATAATCCAGAGGTAGGCATAGCATGGCTACATTGGGACATTTACTTGTTGCTCCTATCCATGAGGGACATCAGTGTTAAACCAGAGGTGAATTTCTGATTTCCCATCTATCCATTCCTCCAAATTACATTTGAATACAGAAAGAGAATTACTTCAATTTATGTGGAGTGAAAGATGGTTCAATAGAAGAAGTATTCTCTGTGATACATACCTGTCCACATATTCTACTTAGGTTGCAGAAAATGATTGAAATCCCTTGAGTAGGTGTCCACACTACCATTTGACTGGGAAATGTGTAATGAATGGGACAGTATCGGGTCTATTAGTAGCTTGTATGATACCAAGAAAAGGGACAGAATAGAGACAAGGTTTTTAGATGGTGTCTGTGTACTTTTTGTAATTTAAGCCACTGTTTTTTTTTTTTTTTAGTGAGAAAACATTGTGGTCACTCCAGTTGTGACAAGTGTTGGAAAAGTACCTACTGAGTAGAGCATTATATTCAATGATCAGGCTAATGAGAGCTGAGTAGAGTGGAATGATTATGCCCCAGATCTGGACACCATGCTTTTAGATTTACAAGCACAAAATAAACCTGTAACTGCTGAAGGTGCACTGTTACAGAGAACAAAATCTAAAGAAAAAAGCAGTGACACCACCACAGACGACTGGCAAACTTGTTAAAATCCAACAAAAAAGATGAACACAAATATTTTACTGAAAACTTGAGACATAAAACGTGGAAAGACAAAAATAAAATCCCTTTCAAATGATAAGTGCTTTTGGAAATACCTTCTTCAGATTATGTTTATGATGAAATCATGTTTACAATTACAGTTGTCTCCAGACATGATCAGCCAGAAACACTTAAAATTTGTTTTGACCTTTGAGAAGCAAATGCCAGAAAGGAGCAGCTTAAGCAGTGAACCCGAGGAACAGTATTATTGACAGGTGTTTTGGAGAAGACGGACCTGCCCACCTTAATTTCCTGAGTTCTATTTTTAAGCAAATTTGTTTTCCAAAATTTTACATAATGATTTTTATTTAGCTGGGAGAGTTAGTTATGATACCTGAGTGTTGGATGATGCTGAATGCCTTTGTGAAATCTAGTCATGTGGCATGCACTGATTTGCACTTTTCTCTTGCTTCAATAACCATTTTGAAGCAGTCAGCCAGGTTACGTAGGCTGGATCTCTACTTCATGAACCCAATCTGGCTTGGGTCAAACATTTGTAGGTGACCTATGTTGTTATTAATTATACAGTGACCCTTTATATAGCCTTAGAGAATAGG